>NW_014577072.1:82062-101056 GCF_000485595.1 Priapulus caudatus
GTGTGTGTGTGTGTGTGTGTGTGTGTGTGTGTGTGTGTGTGTGTGTGTGTGTGTGTGTGTGTGTGTGTGTGTGTGTGTGTGCGGGTGGGTGTGGGTGTGGGGGTGTGCGGGTGGGTTGCAAAATTAAAATATATGCTTAGCTAATAATCGTAAATAACCCTAACGTGATTTTTTTGTCACTTATCCGTGAAAGCCTTGTCTCAGACCCACCCCTATACCACGCTATGGACGTCGATCAAGAGCTGCGCCCGTCGCTCATCATTACACAGTTGAGTCATAAAATTATGCCCCCGATGTGTTTCCTATGGGTTTCCTGGTAGGAATTTGTTCGGCCTTCGGCCCTGCCTCTACAACAACACTAAGCGTGGGTTCGTTTCTCTCCGTTGCCGTGTTTATAGGTGCTCAATCTGTTCTTGGCTCTGCTACTCAGCTCCTTTTCGGGTGATACATTTATCCAGTCGGAGGACACGGAACCTAACAAACTACAAGAGGCGATCGACAGAATCAAGAGGTATATAATATTATATGATATAATATCTGTATGTAATGTATTATACCGGCTGTTATATTAGTGGCCGTTATAATAAAATAAACAATTAGTTTATTTATATATATAAATCATAATATCAAATTCGTATATAAATATGTTATAATGGTTAGTAGTGGTCGTTATAATATAATATTATATTGCTATATAATATAGAATTGGTGTATAATTTGTTATAATGGTCGACAGTGGACGGTATATCATAATGAGTTTTGGGAATACAGTATAATGTAGGTTAGACTTGCATATATTACTTAGGTACAATTATTGATGTGCGATGGATAGAAGGCGTTATTATTATCTATCCAGCCTGTTCTGCTAGCATCTATGACAAATACGACATAGTATTACGCATAGTAGTACTGTGACAATTACGCATATACGCTCTCCTATGATACTATTTGTCATAGGAAGATTCTTCCTATGACAAATATTGTTGCATGTGTTGTGCGCATCATAGGAGTTTAGGAGCGCTATTATGAACGCAAGCAGTGAATTTCAGCTGTAAAGCGGAACAAAGTTGACTCGCCAATATTTGTCATAGGAAGAATCTGTGTATGTGTGTGTGTGTGTACGGATACCATTCAACCAACAGCCTACAAACTATGATCCCACTACCTAAATAGTGTCATAGGAGAGCGTATATGCGTATGTCGTATTTGTCATAGATGCTAGCAGAACAGACTGATTATCTATCTCTCATGGGTTCTCTCACGCATTTCTTAGGTTCGTCGCGTTTACGAAAGCGTGGATGCTACGGTCGATTAAATCCAAGACCAAGCCGAGGTCACACGATCACAAGGTCGCAGCCGTCAAATCTGGTCAGTGTCACCACACACGCACGCACACGCACGTACACGCACGCATGTACAGGCACACACGCACGCCCGCGCGCACACTCACACGCGCGCACACACACACACACACCAACGCGTGTACGCACGCGCGCACGCACACGCATGTACACGCTCCCGAGCACCCACGCCCGCACGCACCCACGCACGCACGCACCCACGCGCGTGCACACAGCTACGGATACCATCCAACCAACAGCCTACAAACTATGATCCCACTATCTATATACCTTACCTTATATGCGACATACCTACCACAGACACTGCCCTGTCGCTAGAGTCGTCATCGTCATCGTCCCTGTCGTCATCGTCATCGTCCCTGTCGTCGTCGTCATCGTCATCGTCCCCGTCGTCGTCGTTGTCAGTCCCGTGTTTAAAGTCCGTTTCGTTTGCCTGATCCCGTATTTCATTCCCGAACGCCGTAGATGTGTGCGCATGCGCGCGCGCGTGCAACTCGTAGCGCGCATGCACACGATGCTCGATCGTCTATCTGTCTTGCCGTTCGACGTTTATTTACGAAGATCGATTATTTACGGATTCGATTATTTATCGACCGTTGTTGTTGTTGTTGTTTTTATTTCGTTTCTTAGATGGCGTCGGATTACGATTTTTTTCTCCATCCCATTACGTTTGTTTTTTTATTCGTAGGTAATCAAGTAGATAGCATAGCTTGCGAGGTTCTAGCCGACGGTGAGGTGCGACTGAAAGCACAAAATAGCAAAGACCGTGATGCGACGAAAGACGACATAGATTGCTTGCCTAACAACGTTAAGAAAGGTGCGCAAGGTGACAACCCAACGCTGGGTGACAACCCTGGGTGACAACCCGTGGTGACAACCCTAACCCTGGGTGACAACCCGTGGTGACAACCCAACCCTGGGCACCGCCATCCCACTCGTCGCTGTGTTCACGCGACAAGCCATCGGCGACGGGCCTTATTTTTCGGCGGGCCTTAGTGGAGGCAGGCCCTATTTACGGCAGGCCCTATTTGCCTTAGTGGAGGCAGGCCCTATTTACGGCAGGCCCTATTTGCCTTAGTGGAGGCAGGCCCTATTTACGGCAGGCCCTATTTGCGGCAGGCCTTAGTGAAGGCGGGCCCTATTCTTCGGCGGGCTTATTTTTCGGTAGGCCTTAGTTGAGGCAGCCCCTATTACGACAGGCGAGTAAATACACTGCCTCGTGCTTGCTGCCCGTTATAGTACGCTAGATCTACCCGTGTAGCCTATCGTAGATACCGGTAGGTAGATCTAGCCTATCGTAGTAGATCTAGCATCTAGCCTATCGTATCTACCGGTACGCTAGATGTTACGCTAGAGTCTTCGCTGTGGAACATAATACTCTAGGTGAAACTATCTATTATATAAGTATGCGTGCATGTCGTCTACATGGGCAAGCTATGCCTGTGTAAATCGTTAAGCTTCAGCCGAGCCGAGGGACTACATAGGTAGAGATATCCGTACGCATTCTGTGGTCGTGGCGTAGTGCAGGTAGATCAACGCAGTGTGTGGTCGTATTTCATACGTGGTTGCTATCGGGATTCCGAAACACAGATACCACGGTATATATGTGTGTGTGTGTGTGTGTGTGTGTGTGTGTGTGTGTGGTGTGTGTGTGTGTGTATGTGTGTGTGTGTGTGTGAGTGTGGCGTGGCGTGCGTGCGTGTGTGTGCGTGCGTGCGTGTGTGTTGGTGTGCGTGTGTGCGTGTGTGCACACGTACGCGTGTGTATATGTGTGAGGGGATTTTAACGGACTGTGGATTCCTAGAAGCAACTCGTGTGCCGTGTTTCTATGCTATTAGAGGTTTTCTAACACGGGCACTCACGCTTTCCCGTGTTTAGTCATGGGTGGTAAGCATATTAGGAAAACTAGTGGAACGCGTGTAAGAGAACGCGTACCGTATCCACACGCATGCGTAAACACTAGCACACACACAGTCACCGGTGATATCTGTCATAAAGTTTGGCATACGCGCACGTGACGATCCGCTAAAAGGGTCGTTAGGGCTCATGTCTGTACCGCACGATTGCTACATAACAAGCACAATGTGACGATGTAATCGTTCGCATGCTCGATGCGATAGATCTGATTGACTTTCAACATTTATTTCACGAATGTATTCGTTTAATGTCGGTAGTTATTTATTTCCGAATCGCCAGCGGAAGGAATGCAGCTGCATATCGTATGTCATACCTTTAATTTGTTATTGCTGTTGTTGTTGTGTCCCGTACATATTTACGCCCCTGCGCTTATAGCGTCTCTCAGTATTTCTCTTTGTAACTACAGAGATAGTATAGCCAAATGTGAGACCAGTGTCTAAACAGCCATGAGGAGTTTGTGTCATATATATACATATATATATATGTGTGTGTGTGTGTGTGTGTGTGTGTGTGTGTGTGTGTGTGTGTGTGTGTGTGTGTGTTTTGTGTGTGTGTGTGTGTGTTGTGTGTGTGCTGTGTGTGTGGCGCGCGCGCGGCGTTGTGTGTTGTGCGTGCGTGTCCGTGCGTGGCGTGCGGCGTGGTGCGTCGCGGTGTAATGTGTGTGTGTGTGTGTTTGTATGTGTCTAGCGTGTACTGTGTGCCAGCCTTCGTGCGTGCGTGCGTGCGTGCGTGTATGTCATGTATGTCTTAGTAAACCCGGCTGTCCGACACTCCCGCTGTCCTAATTCCTACGTGGATATTGCTCAGACCTCGACAGGGGTAAGTTCGCTGTGAATTTGTTTGTCATCAGTTTGTTTGTTGACAATTGGTTTGCTGACAATTGTTGACAATTGGTTTGAGAATTTGTTGACAATGTTGACAATTGTTGACGATTGGTTGAGAATTTTTGACAATTGTTTTCAATGTTTGACCATTGACACTTGGTTTGTTGACAATTGGTAAGGTGTGAACCGTGCACTTGTTGGCAGATCATACGTTACTGTGAATTGTTTCAGAAGGTTGGCCAGCCAACAACGTCAGCGTCACGTGTGTGCAACTGAACGAGAAGAAGACTGTGATAGCATCTCCCAGAGATTACGAAAAGGTAGAATAGGCATCGAGATTACACGGTTTCACGTACTCGCTTCTTCTCTTCCTTTTCCTCTTCCCCATCTTCCTCTTCCTCATCTTTCCCTCTCATTCTTCTTTCTTCTTCTTCTCCTCCTCCTCCTCCTCTTCCTCCTCATCTTCCTTTTCGCTCTCCTCCTTCTCCATCTCTTCTTTTGCTTTCTTCTTCTTCTTCTTATTTTTTTTCCTATTCTTCTTATTCTTCCTCTTCTGCCACTTCTGCTACTACTACTACTACTACTACTACTAATACTACTAATACTAACTACTACTATACTACTGACTACTACTACTACTACTACTACTGACTATACTACTACTACTACTACTACTACTACTACTACTACTACTTACTTATTGATTATTATTTTTATTATTATTATTATTATTATTATTATTATTATTATTATTATTATTATTATTATTATTATTACTATACTACGTCATCATCGCCGTTGTCGTCATCATCATCATCATCATCGTCGTCGTCGTCTCTCTCTCTCGCCCCCGCAGACGCAGAACGGGCAGACTAAGAGCAGTCAGGAGGCGATCGCGTCAATGTCGGACGACATCAAGAGTAACAAGTCGAAGTCGTCGTCTTCGTGCACGTCGCGCGACGAAATGATGGGAAGTGCCGATAAGGAGACGCCCCCAAAGTCTCCAAGCCTCGAGTCGATTGAACGCGGGGAGAAGACGTCCATCGTCGGCTCCCACAAAGAGGAGGGCAACGAAGCGGCCGCCGGGGTAGAGGGGGAGGAGGAGGAGGAGGAGAACAACGAGCCGGAGCCTTGCTTCTCCGTCGCCCTGCACGTCGAGGGTAGGGCCGGTGCGCGCGCGTGTGCAGGTGTTCGTAACTGTTCACCTGTTACATGTACAGGTATAGCTGTCCGTGTGTGCAGGTGTTCGTAACTGGCTTACAGTTAAGTTCACCTGTCACATGTACAGGTATAGCTGTCCGTGTGTGCAGGTGTTCGTACCTGGGTGCGTCTTACAGTTAAGTTCACCTGTCACATGTACAGGTATAGCTGTCCGTGTGTGCAGGTGAAAAATATATATAGAAAATAAAAGATAGAAGATAGATATATGGACTACGTGAAAAGATACAAAAAATATATAAAAAACCGGCAGAATCACATGCAATGCAAAATTCATCAAACTAACCATGGTTCTCTCTCTCTCTCTCTCCCTTCTCTCTCTCTCTCTCTCTCTTCTCTCTCTCCACTCTCATCTCTCTTCTCATCTCTCTCCCTTCCTTCTCTCTCTCTCTCTGTCCTCTTCGCTCTATCTCGTCATCTGTTTCGCTTCCCTCGCTCACACACTATACTGCACACAGGGTCCCTGCTGCGTTCGTCAACAATGGATAGACCGTTCTGCCAGTGGTGGTAGAAATGGCGAACAGCAAGATGAACTGGATGCTGCGTGCACACAATACTTCCGAAACTTCATCATCTTCCTTGTATTATAATCAGCAGGCGCGTCCGGTAAGTATATCAATCTGATTCTGCATCCAACCATTACGTGAATACGGATATATACTATATATTCAAGAGCCGATTAATAGAATATCTATTCGATGACTCTTGACTATTATTACAACTAAATCATTATATCAATTATTATATTTATATATAATATAATATATAATATTATATAGTGTATAAATATACACTAAACCTATATTAAACTGTATACAAAAATATTTATACTATATTAATTATATTATTAAATAATTTCAAATTTATATTTTAATTTAATTACTTGATCGATCAAAATGTACGATTGTCATCCTAAAAAAATACTTAAAAAAAAATTGAAGCTACGGCATTGCTGACTCACAGGTCCGGGTCCCACAATCGTCTGGACCCGCACCCGCCACGTCGCCGCCGCGCTAACTGTGTTCCTCTCGCGCGACATGGCCTGGAGGACGTCTACCTGCACACCGTCCGTGGCTCGTGGACGACAATGATTGTGCGCTGACAAAGCTCTTCACGATCATCTTCGCCGATCGAAATGTTTCGTCAAGTTGTCTCGTTCGCTTCAAGCAAGTAGACTCAGCGGACAGCCCTGTGTTGGCTCGACTTGCACCATTCGTGATCGCGTGAGCGCCACCGACGCGCGATACATCTGGAACGAAGGGGGGATCTCGCACATAGTTACTCCCTGCGCCAGTGGCGCATTGTGGTGATGCTGCGCGTGCGATTGTAAAAAAATTTGTTTGGGGAATTATCTGATAGATTTTCGATGGCCCATATGTTAATGATGTATATGGAAGTATATCCTAAAATGTGGTTCGCATTACGAAATTTTCGCGCTTACAACACTATTTTTCTGGAACGCCTGATTATATTATATACCTATAATTTTTATATATATATATATATATATATATATATATATATTAGTAATATGTGTTATCTCTTTGCATTCTAGATATCATTTGTCAACCTGGCAGCAGAATACATAGAAAGCCTTTCTAACATGAGTGCCTTCCGTTCGATGCGAACACTGCGCGCCCTGCGCCCGCTACGAGCAGTGTCGCGCTGGGAAGGGATGAAGGTAGCGTCCATAGCAACGCTAATTACATTATTATTATAAATGATAAATAATAATAATAAATAAACAAATTAATTAATTAATTAATTAAAAAATAAATAAATAAACAATAACTCGTCTGCTCTGCTCGGCGTCCGTCGTTACCAGATCGTCGTCAACGCGCTGATCGGCGCCATACCATCGATTTCGAACGTCTTCGTCGTCTGCCTCGTCTTCTGGCTAATCTTCTGCATCATGGGCGTGCAGTTCTTCGGCGGAAAGTTCTTCAAATGTATCGACATCGAGGGCATCAAGCTGAGCTACGACATCGTGCAGACGAAAGAGCAGTGTCTGTTGCTGGAGAGCACCATGAATTACACGTGGGTGAACGCGGCCGTCAACTTCGACAACGTCGGCAACGCCTACCTGGCCCTGCTGCAAGTGGTACGTGCTGCTAGGGGTGGGGTGAGGGAAGGCGTGATGGAGGGGTAGGGTGAGGGTGAGGGTGGGGTGAGGGTGGGGTGGGGGAAGGGATGGTGGAGGGGTGGGGTGAGGGTGGGGGTGAGGGTGAAGGAAGAGGTGGTCGAGGGGTGGGGTGAGGGTGAGGGTGAGGTGAGGGTGGGGTGAGGGAAGGGGTGGTGGAGGAGTGGGGGTTCAACGTGTGGGTGCTACACGCGCCTTCATCGCCAGTATTTTTTGAAAATTTGGGAATAAATAGATTATATATAATTATAAATTAAAAAAAAATTAACGCTCTGTTTCCATATTGCATCCGCCCCATACCTCACATAGACAACCACCCGTGTTAATCTTTGCTGCGTGTTGTTTGCAGGCAACGTGGAAAGGCTGGATAACTATCATGTATGACGCCATCGATGCCGTTGGGGTATGTACAGCATGGACACCACAGAGACACCGTGAACGTTTAGCAAACCTCTAACGAAAATCTAATAAAATTTCTAATAAAAATTTAGGGAAAATCCAGTGACACATTAAGGGAAATCTAGTGAAAAACTACTGCAAATCCGCATACATGACGAACTTGTTGAGAAAAGTTGTCATGCGATAAATGCGTTGAGACGGTGTGTGTGTCGACGAGATAAGAGTCAAAAATAAATGACCATTCGATTAAATAACGGCCGCTATAAAACACAATTATTATTGTATAACTTTATTTAATTTTTTAATTTTATTTCCTTTATACCTTTCCTTAGCTATCATGCATACTAATAATATATTCAATCAATTAAATCACATCGTTAGTCATAATTATTATTAATAATAAGTATTGAAAATTAAACCTGTAAAATTAAGTATTAAAAATGAAAACTGTAATTATTTTCGTCGTTATAATTGCTTTTAATTTCATTAATTAATTATCATTCCTCATATAATCGGGCCAGCTGTCGGCAAATTGAGGTTTTTTGTCACAACCGATGTTTACGTTGATTAATTATTACCTGTGCAGCAAGAGGAGCAGCCGAAAGAAGACAACCAGGTGTACATGTATCTGTACTTCGTCATCTTCATCGTGTTCGGTGCTTTCTTCACTCTCAACCTCTTCATCGGTGTCATCATCGACAACTTCAACGCGCAGAAGAGGAAAATGGGTAAAGATTACTTTAATTACCTATAATTCGTGGACCCATTAAGTATTGTTCTTATGGATTATTATCCCATCATTTTATTGATTGATTTACATGATAAAACAACAAATCAAACCCGCATGGAGTAATATATACAGTAGAGCTGTGCCCCGTAGAAGCTGTCCAGGCCTCTTCTTCACGCATGTCCATTATAGTATTGATTGTTTGCGGTTGTGCGTAATGCTATAAAATGAATTTCAAATCATATAAATATAAATAATCGAATCTCTATCATATCTATGTATAACGGTTATATTATTGCTGTGTAACTATTGCGGTTAAATCATCACAGACAATTATAATGTTTATTGAATTCTGACTCTGCTTAAAATTGAAGCAAAGAGGCATTACGATTAACTAAAATAAAGGCGAGAAACAGCGGGATACACCATAATAATTATATATATCAATCCAGAAATGTGCCTGTAAAAAGTCCAGTAGGCATTTTTAAGGAAAAATAACTTTTTCTAGAGTGGTTTTTCATGCTGAATACGAATAATTTGTTTGGACATCTCGATTTTGCCTAATCAGGTAAGAAATCAAGGTCAAATGTCAATAATTAGGTCATATACTATATTTGACCAAAAATGTACATAATCATGTGCTCTAATAGAATAATGAACAATTTTTTTTAAACTACTTACCACTAGGGTATGGTAAGCAATTGAATTTGACAATTTAATAGAAAATGTTAAGAAGATTTATTACAAAATAGCTCATATCTCCTTTATTACTCAACATTCAACAAAATCATCACAAGCTCACGGATACATTTCTGTGACCATTAACTTTGCTGGAATTAACACTATATACTGTTTCCAACACGTCTTGGACCATTTCGAATGTAAATTTGATGTCTTGTGAAAAAAAAACAATGCGTACAAGCGAACAATGCGAATGGAACAACGAGTGCATACACAACATGCACACAACCCTGCCATTACCCTGCAAGGAATGGAGTCTATTGCTGAATTCTAGTGTCTTGTTGCTGCTTTCAATGCAACCATGGACCCATTATTGCTGCTCTCAATGCAACCATGGACCTAGTTGTCAACCTGAAGCGTGCCCTTAATGTTTCCCTTCATCAGTGCATAATTTGTCAAGAGGCAAAGAATGACGATGTGTTTACTGCAGCCCCGCAAAACCTGGAAACTCTGAAGAATGCAACTCACTTACGAAAGAAGTTTCGGGATGTCAAATATAATAGAATCTGTTGTTCAGTCTAGGGTTCTCAGCATAGGCCAAGATATAGTGTTCAATGTATCTGGGAAAAGGAAAACTTCCCCGAAACATGTAGGTCTTGGCCTTACACTGCATTAAGCTACCAGATCAAAATCACTTGTAGAAATGTTTTATAATGCTGGGAATATTGCTAGCTATAGAGACATACTACGTGTTGACACTGCTTTAGCTGAGGTAACATTGAATAGTATGGACCAGGAAACGGGGTCAGTTGTTTCCCCCAACTTGGTAGCTGGTGTATTCACCCACTTTTCAGCAGATAACATAGATATCAATGATTTCACCTTGGATGGAAAAAACACTTTCCACTAACACAAGTTGTAGCATGGCAAAGGGGACCTGTCGGGGGGGGGGCTTGCTCTTGATAGCGTTTTGGCAGACATTAGGCCATCTGATAAAGTCACACTTGAAGTACCCAATGCATTGGAGACAATTATTCCTGTCAACTTCCCCAGAGGCTCAACAGAACCAAAAATGACAAATGTGAATGCAGATATGTTTAAGAAGCCCAGTGTTGATGTACCCAAATCAAAGGCATCAGCAGCAGACCTAGCCTTCTTATTGGTGCACCAAAACCAGGAACCCAAGCCATCCTGGACCGCATTCAGTAAAAGGCACAGTAAAATAAATCCTCCAAAAACCATCGTTGGGTACATGCTAATCATTCAGGCACCTGCTCATGAATTGTCAACATTGAATACTGTGGTCAGAAGAGTTATTAATGTTGCGGAATCACTTGACCAAACGCGTCCTAACACTGGATCAGGCACTCTTCGATCCCTGGCCTTATGAAACTTAAATGGAAGGTTCCTGAGTATCAAATGTTGATACCAAGGCCAGGTGGTACCAGGCCAACTTCCTGAAGGTATTAGGGCAACGCATGACTGACTCTGGATTGGTCCAAGTATGGGTGAAAAGTGGGTTACTTGGGATAAATTCTGCCGAAAAAGTGATGGATGGCACATCCTATGCGAAAGGGATCCGTGCTCACAAACTCACAGTGCAAGCTCTCTGGCAAATCTTGCATTCTATGTTTGTCTCGTATCTGGATGACAAGATCCTAATTTGAATGAACTGATAGGTGCAGTGGCGAACCCAAGTAATCAGTATGACTACGAAGCATTAATCTCGGTAGTCGCATCATCTCGATTTCAGAACAGTCTAGCAGCATTTGTCGACAGCAGACAAGTCAGTCACAATTTCGAATTCTGGTGGAAGTATATCGAGATGGTAAACATCCTACTTAGGTTCATGAGAGCTCAGAGAGACGGCTTATGGGAACTTTACCTTAGTGCCTTCCGGGACATGCTACCATACTTTTATCGATATGACCACACCAACTACGCTCGATGGGGATGTGTGTATCTTGAAGAAATGAGAAACCTCCCAAAAGTTGTGGAAGAAAAGTTCCTGAAGGGAAATTTTGTTGTGAATGGTCAGGCAGGAAGTTCAACCAGGTCGAACCTGACCATAGCCAGGAGTGGTTAAATGGAACTGAGAAACGAGGTGGTGGTATTGTGGGTATCACCAAGACGAACACTGCCTTGACGAGATGGACCCTTTCATTCAATTTCAGGGCGCAAATATCGACACAAACGCGGCACATGTTTAATGTCGGGAACAACGCAATCATCCACAACATTTTGAAGCAACACCAGCCAAAACCAAGAGGGACAATTCAGATGAAAGCAATATCTTGAAGGTACTGCGACAGTTGATATTCACACCAGCTGATGGTCCCAGTAAATCCCTTCATAGCATTGCAACCAACGACGCCGCAACCCCTGAAATCCAAGAGAACTTGCATTGCGTGGAGGTGCTTGGACAGTCAAAGTTGGACACCTGTGTTGAAGAAAGGCTGGTGAATTCTACTGTCAAATTCAGAGATCGATTGCAGAAATCCAATCCACTGACATTCAAATCACTATATGAAGTGAGCAATAGTGACGTGAAGGGAAAGGTAACTACCCTTAAGGCGGATAGGACAATACTGCAGCGACTCATCACAGCTTTCCAAGCAGGCCGAAAAGTAGACCTACAAAAGGTACTACAGCACGAGTTGATGAAGATCCCGATAAGTATTGCCAATAATGACGGTAGTCTGAGAACTGGTTCAAAATCTATCCTTGCAGATGTCATCACCAAAGATGTTGTTTGTCCATCGAAGATTAACGTTGACCCGTCCAATTCTTGCCTAGTCATTGATGGCCAAGCTGTAGTTGTTGCACTAGGGAAGCCTGCTGAAGCAAAGACCTTTGGAGATCTGGCTGATGTATTTGTTGAAAATGTACTTGTTTCTGGGAGATTCTTCAAAAGAATAGATGGGACCTTTGATCACTACGTTGACAACTCCATGAAAAGTGGAACACGTAAAAACAGAGCAAAGGTTCCAAAGATTGTGCGGGTCAAGTGGGGGGGGGGTATGTCTAGAACTTCACATTACTGACAAATGAATCACACTTTAGAATAGATACGTGTAACTTAGCCAAAAAAACTAGACACGCGTGTTCAACGGTACCTGTATATTTTGTACATAGGTCAAAAGTTGACCTAGTTTTGACCCTTTTTGATGCCCACCAAATGTAGTACTTAAACTGAAGACATCACATCTACATTCGAAACGGTCCAAAAGGTGTTGGAAACAGTATCTACTGTTAATCCCAGCAAAGTTAATGGCCACAGAAATGTATCCGTGAGCTTGTGATGATTTTGTGGAATGTTGAGTAATAAAGGAGATATGAGCTATTTTGTGATAAATCTTCTTAACATTTTCTATTAAATTGTCAAATTCAATTGCTTACCATACCCTATTGGTGAGTAGTTAAAAAAATTCATTATTCCGTTAGAGTACATGATTACGTACATTTTTGGTCAAATATAGTATATGACCTAATTATTGACTTTTGACCTTGATTTCTGACTTAATTAGGCAAAATATATGTCCAAACAAATTATTCGTATTCAGCATGAATAACCATTCTAGAAAAAGTTATTTGGCCTTTTTTCCTCAAAAAATGCCTACTAGACTTTCTTATCCTGAAATATGAACCAGCCTATAAAAAACGACAAAACGAAAAGTTTCAAGGTAGTCAGGTCAGCGAGCCTACATCTTCAATAGATTAGAATTATATTGAATTATTATTAAATTATTTAATTATATTTGAATTATTTAATTATTAAATAGATTAGATTTATAGATTAGAATCTATAAGAGCACACGCGTAATATCACCGTCATTGTTGTCAGAAGGTTGATATTAGAGGGGTATATCACCGAGTTTACATTCTCTTCCTTCAGGTGGAAATCTGGAGCTGTTCATGACTGAAGATCAGAAGAAATACTACAAGGCTATGAAGAAACTAGGATCAAAGAAGCCGGGCAAGCCGATCCCGCGGCCAAAGGTCTGTCTGTGACGCGATCTGTCCGTGACGCGATCTGTCCGTGACGCGATCTGTCCGTGACACGATCTGTCCGTGACGCGGTCTGTCTGTAACGCGATCTGTCATCTGTCCGTGACACGATCTGTCCGTGACGCGGTCTGTCTGTAACGCGATCTGTCCGTGACGCGATCTGTCCGTGACGCGATCTGTCCGTGACACGGTCTGTCCGTAAGGCGATCTGTCCATGACGCGATCTGTCCGTGACGCGATCTGTCCATGACGCGATCTGTCCATGACGCGATCTGTCCGTGACGCGATCTGTCCATGACGCGATCTGTCCATGACGCGATCTGTCCGTGACGCGATTTGTCTTTGACGCGGTCTGTCCGTGACGCAATCTGCGTCAGAATCGAAGATGAAGAATTAACAGTGCAAAAATTACAATATTTACACAACTAGTTATGCCATTTATTTCACCTATAGATTTTTGATTTTATCTGTGAGCTTCATACTGTATGATGAGATGGGGCGTTACGATGAGTGCGTGTGTACGTGCTTGTGTTGGTGGGTCTGTGTGTGCGTGTTGGTGCGTGCATGTTTGCGTGCGTGTCGGCGTGCGTGCGGGCGGACGTCCATGAATGCGTGTGTACTTGCGTTGTCTGGGTGCGCGTGTGTTGGTGCGTGCGTGCGTGCATTTTTGCGCGCGTGCCGGCGTGCGTAGATGGTTGCGTGCGTGCGGGCGGCTGTCCGTTCGTGCGAACGGGCGTACGTAACCTATTCTAATCGAATCGAATCGAATCGAATCTCTTTTGCCGCCCGCAGATGAAGATCCAAGCGCTCGTCTTCGACCTGACGACCAATCAAAAGTTCGACATCTTCATCATGTCCGTCATCTGCCTGAACATGATTGCGATGTGCATCGAGCACTACGGACAGACGAAGACCGTCGAACACGTCCTCTTCAACGTCAACCTAACCTTCATCGGTATCTTCACGTTCGAATGCGTGCTGAAGCTGATCGGTCTGCGATGGCACTACTTCAAACAGCCGTGGAACGTGTTCGACTTCGTCGTAGTCGTGATGTCAATCGCCGGTGAGTGCGTGGCCGCCATCTTTGGTCTAGCAATCGATCTTCCTTTCACTTCAGGTCTCCTCCGGTTGCTTCCTCTCCTTCCTGTACTGTCCTAGTTTAACAACCGACCTTCTTTTCACCGCAGGTCTCCTCCTAGCGGACCTCATCGAGAAGTACTTCGTATCGCCGACGCTTCTGAGAGTCGTGCGCGTCGCCCGCGTTGGCCGCATCCTGCGTCTCATCAAGGGCGCGCAGGGAATCCGCACGCTGTTGTTCGCGCTTGCCGTATCCCTGCCGGCTCTCTTCAACATCGCCATGCTGCTCTTCCTCATCATGTTTATCTTCAGCACGTTCGGCATGGGCTTCTTCGCCTTCACGAAGCCGATGTACGGACTCGACGACGTGCTGAACTTCCAGACGTTCGCGCAGGCGATGGTCGTCCTGTTCCAAATATCGACGTCGGGCGGCTGGGACGGCGTGCTCGCAGCGCTATCTATCGGCGAGCCCGACTGCGATCCGAAGGCGCCGCCGAATGAGAAAACGTACGGCAACTGCGGGAATCCGGGCGTCGCCGTGCTGTTCCTCGTCACCTATCTAGTCATCACGTTCCTCATCGTCATCAACATGTACATCGCTGTGATACTCGAAAACTTCTCGCAGGCGCAGGAGGACGTGCAGGAGGGCCTCACCGACGACGACTTCGACGTCTACTACGAGATCTGGGAGAAGTTCGACGTGAAGGGCTCCAACTACATCCCCGTGACGATGGTCAGCGACCTTGTCGACGCGCTAGAGGACCCGCTGCGGATTCCAAAGCCAAACATCATCAGTCTGGTGACGATGAACATCGCCATCTGCAGCGGCGACCGCGTGCACTGCGTCGACATACTCGACGCGCTGACGAAGAACTTCCTCGGAACGACGGGCGACCTCGGCTCGATCGGCGGCGACGACACCGACATGCTGGCGAAGCGCGGCGAGGACTACGACCCGGTGTCGACGCTGCTGGAGCGACAGCAGCAGATCGTCGCCGCGCGCACCATACAGAGGGCGTGGCGCACCTTCCAGCAGCGACGCAACAGCGGCTGGGTGCCGCCGCCAATGCCCTCCTCCCGACGCCCCTCTGCAGCGTCCGTGCTGCTGCCGAAGAGCTCCAGTGCGCAGAGCGTCGGCGCCGCGTCTCAGAGGAGCCGCGGCAGCGCGCGCTCGGCGCTCTCCGGGTCGAGGCGGCGTCCGAGCGCGTCCGGTTCTAGTTCCAGACACAGCGTGTCGAGCGGTCAGAATCCGCCGCTCGGCGAAGCGGCGCTGCCGTCGCCGCTTGATGAAGTCACCGTTACCTTGACGACGCCCAGCGACGATAAGACGTAGATGCGCGCGACGTCCCACATGCTAGAAATAAATCCGACTGCCACGCGCTCTGGCGGGTGACAATTATTGCAATCCGTGCAGAGCAGATGAGACTGCAAACCGGTCCGATAGATGGCGCTGTGCGGAGCAGCAGTCGGCCCGGTGCCGGCGACGTGCGTGAAACGCTTTCGCCACCTAGCAGCGAGAGCGGTCCGGCGACAGTACCCAGCTAGAGGGCGCGGGGCGCGTGCATCGTCAACTCGACGCACGAGAGTCCGCGTGGAATCAGGCTAGAACCAGCGAGACGGCGCATGCGCAGGAGAGACTGTGTGGCGGAGTTCGATCAGCGCTGTAAGGGGATGAGAAGCAGGCATCCGCCGTGAGCGTCTCACACACGCCCGCAAGCCTGCTCCTCAACGGGGGAAGACCGCAGGGAAACAATGACATGTCAGCTATTGCTCCATCGTGATGCCGTAAAGGGGTGGTACATCCGTAACTCTCTCTCTCTCATTCTTTCTTACTCACTACAACACAGACATACATACACACACACACACACACACACACACACACACACACACACACACACACACACACACACGCGCACGCACGCCACGCACACACGCACCGCGCCACACGCACACACACACACACACACACACACACACACACACACACACACACACACACACACACACACACACACACACACATACATACATACACAAACAAACAAACAAACACAAACACACACACGCTCTCTATCTCCTGCGTTCTAGTTCTCCCTCTCGTATATTCTATTCTATCTTTCTCTCTCTCTCTTGTTCGCCTATGTCACGTGACACGTGGCAGACGACGAGAGCGAGACGAGCTGGTCGCTAGGGACGCTAAATACGTTGGTGACGAGGGTATAGACAGCAAATATCCGACGTGGCGACCACCAGGTGGCGAGACTGTAGTTAGAAGCCAGGTAGCGACCTCCTTCCCCGGGACCCGGAAGTGGAAACGGATGTCGGGCTGCGATGGAGCGTTGCGTCGATCACTATAGGGCGTATGCCGCGCATGCGCATGGGAGGCACGTTCGTTTTAGCGATATTGTATCATAATATTAGGTTAACTGATCCACAGAGCTTTCAATGCGATATGCTATACGAGCACCATTGTTTTGGCGCGATGTGCAAGACTATGAAAGTCGATCGAGCGCTCTTAACGTGCGGCACATTACATACACTAACACACACAGACACACACGCACGCGCGCGCGCACACACACACCCACGCACGCACACATACGCACACACACACACACACACACACACACAAACACACACACACACACACACACACTTTCTCAGTGGTGTTAATGTATCGTTAACACCTAGTTTTGATGCCGACACGTGCGAGGCTGTATCGACATTTTAGTGACTATTTTTTGTTCACTTTTGACGATCGTATTCTCTAATGATAAATACCAATTAATCAATAAACCATTCAAAACCCTCCATTACGGTTGCCCGCTTTACGCGGACTCCACATTTACGCACTAGATGGCGCGACGAGCGTTCACGGAGCGCGCGCGGAACAGTCGTTTGCGAGTGGTGGAATAGCATGTGACGTCACGACCTAGTTCGTACGCGCTATTCGTATACTTTTACTTACGTAATTAACGATACTAGGACGAATAGCAGCAAGTTGGTGACGTTTTACTTTTTTTGCTAAATTTCTCCTCCTCTTCCCCCACCCCCGACGTATATACGAAACGAGTTTTTCACGGATTATTCGCAAAATCCGAGAGGCTCGCTCAGCGGCGGGAATATCTAGCGGGCATATTCGGGGCGTTTATACTATCATTAACACGATATGGTTACCATGGCGACATGCCGGCCGCCATGCTTTTTCCTGATCGATACACTTAGTGTTTTAAATATGGCCATTATATGATACGATACGCAAAATGGCCTTTTATTAGTACTGTTCTAACAGTCTCTTCCCTTTTCGCTTACAACCAGTATATGCAACGTATTTTTGACTTTCACCTTTTTGATCGTAGGCTAGTGATAGTAGGATAATTTTCATATTTGCACGACCTTTAAGCATTTTGTACTTTTAATAATGTTTTATTAAATTTTGCTCTTCGGCTTGTTATGTATGCGGAAGTCGGTCTGAAACGTGTGGCGATGATAACGCGAAATTACGTGATAGCTTTGTGTCGACAATATTTATTTACATCATGTTTTATCTTCACCCTCCACCCTCCACCGCAATATTTGTTTTCTTATGTTAATTAATTGTCCTATGTGAGCAGCAATATGACACCTTGTAATGGCGCCCTACGCTTCATGTGCCCACTCGTAACATACAAATACAGTTAATTACAGTTCTAGAGCGAACGGTAATACCTATATCGGCTAATATTGAATCATTAACGGTTATTTTAAAAGCTCTATTACGAGTTTCTTACGATTAATATCTGGATAATTAATAAATACCGCAATTGTGATTCGTCGGCCGGTGAGCAGCTTGACAAATAGGACAATGGCGCGACCGGGATCGACGAATCAGAAGCCTTACAGTTGAGACAGTGTTAACAGCCATCTCACGCGGTCACTCATCTCTAACTATGACTTTGCGACTTGCTACAAATTATTCCATCGTTACTTTCTCGTAAACTGACACGCGTGAATTTTATTGTGCATTAGGGGGAAACGCACGATTGTGGTGGGGAAAAACCGACATTCGGCACGCAATGAGATCATAACGGCGGTCTGTGGGAGATAATCTTTCAATGTACCAGCTTTTTGCACTATCGGTGTTTCAACTTAAAACTATATGTGTCTAGGATACAAATAGAAAAGAAAAAAAAGTGTGTGAGAGATTCACTTACGCATTCGCAGTGTCGTCGTCGACACCACTGCGCGTTTCTGTTAGCGCGGCTATCTGTAGCTTTCTCCTACTACGTGTAGTTTAGAATAATCTTAGATAAACTCCCTATACCTTGTTATTACGACAAAACCTAATCTTACGAAGTAACCGTTATACATACAAACACAAATACAAACAAACAAACACACAGACACACACACACGCGCACACACACACACATACACACGCACACACACACACACACACACACACACACAACACACACACACACACACACACACACACACACACACACACACACTACACACACACACATACACACACACACACACACACACACACACACACACACACAGTACTAGTTTCGTTACGACGTACGTTAGTTAGTTACGTAACTTACGTAGTTACGTAACGGTACGGTACGTACGTACGACGTACGTAAGTTAC
>NW_014577072.1:101066-108616 GCF_000485595.1 Priapulus caudatus
AAACAACCAACTAACACACGACACTACACACACACGACACACACACACACACACACACACACACACACACACACACACACACACACAACACACACACACGACACACACACACACACACACACACACACACACACACACACACACACACACACACACACACACACACACACACACACACACACACACACACCAGCAAGTGTTTTCTGCGATGTTGGTATACTGTATGCTGGCTGTCACGGCATGTAATTGCTGGAATAGCTGTTACCATTTGCTCACCGTACTTCATAATAATGTTGATCAATTCCGATGGAAAACAAAGAGGGCGGCACCGTGCGTGTTATGCGCGTCCGCCAGGGGGCGCGTGTACGCGCGAAATCATTGCGACCACCGTATAAAAACGATTTACTTACGATTCAGGGGATATTTGCCCGCTTTTCTGTATTCTAAGACTAGTTGTGTAGCTAATTATAAGATCTAGTAGAATTCAGTATCGAAATTACGGAATTTTGTCCAGGTGTTGGCTATTTGATGGTCGCAGTACTATAGGTGACTTTAACCGGGTGCTTGCAACTTTCGTGGCAAGCAATCCCGGCATGCCTTTCTTGACTTTTGTGTATTTTATCGATTGAACGGTCTATAAACTATAGAATAACTTGAATAATTAACTAAACGAACTCATATAGATATAATAACGATAATGAAATACCAGCGCAATGCATCAAGTCCCGGGGGAGAGCTTATGATCACCCCGCCCATGGCTCGATTCCCCATGGGGCATTTCATGACGTCACGCGCTTTTGTCATACGGGGTAAATATTATATGAACTATCGAGATATATTGCTTTATATCTCAGCTTGCGATACACGTGTGGCAGCGTCCCTCGTGTAATAGCTATCGAGTATAATATTATAACAATATTACGTGTTAGAATTGCATATCTTCACATCTCGGGTTGACGGTAGACGTGAGGTGGCTTGAGAGCCCGCGAAATTACCCGTGTCTCGATTTTTCCGTATTAATACGCAATTTATATACATTTTAGTCGTTAGTTGCTCGTCACGTACGTACCACTGCGTGTCGTGTGCGCTGTGCACGCGCGCGCACGCACGCACACGCACGCGCGCACCTTAGTCTACCCGTGTCTTGTTCTGTTTAGGCGATCTGTATTAGTTCTCGTTCCGAAATCTGGTCACGTGATCGCTTCGCGTCATCGTCGTCGCCGTCGCCGACGACAATGGTTGCTGTCGTCGTCTCGCGTCCTTATTTCTCTGTTAGATCAAATCGTGGTCTTCTCTCCTTCCATCCTCTCTCTACTCTCCTCCTCCTCCTCCTCCTCCTCCTCCTCTTCCTCCTCTTCCTCCTCCTCTTCCTCTCTCCGCTTCTTGTATCGCACGCGTACGATATAAATCGAATGCTAGTCCCGCTAACAACGCACAGCACCTCGCTTCGTCTGCCCACAGTCGCGTGACGTCATACGCCTTACGTCATTCGAGTGACGTCAGTCGCATGACGTCATATGGGTGACGTCAGTCGCGTGACGTCATATTTGTAAATTCAGTAGCTCGTACGATCACCCGCACCCACAGTCATTATCAGCGAAGCACATTACGCTCACTATCGCGCCCTGAGTCTATGTTATTAAGTGCCTTTCCTTCAGTCGGTATGGCGACGGCAGCGCGCGTGGCGGCCGCGGTCCAAACTACACGCCCCTCCGACCGACATGTCTGCGTTGCGTAGTCGCCGCGCGGCGCTGTAGTTCGATCTATCAGTGACCATTGATTCTCCGTCGCACGTCATCGATAATCGATCGGAAAGTCTTCGATACGAAAGCGATGGGGGCTCGCCTAGTTGAACTGTGGATGACCTCTGCAGTTGACCTTGAACCAACGACGGCTTGCCGTGACCCCGCGATCCCGCCGTAGGTCGATTACAGTATACAGCGGAAGGTGGCGTAATATCTTCTGTGAGTAGTTTCACATCAACTTTCGACGCTTTGTAGGTTTCTTAGCGTCACGTGCCAGTACGCGCCGCAATGTTGCATGCAACACTCGCAACATTTTTGATGCAACATTTGCAACAGTTTTTGCTGCAATATTTGCATGCAACATCGTAGTACATCACCCCCGTAGCATGTTGATTCCGAGAAGATTCCGTGACAACGAAACAGTGTAGGTATCTCTATGAGCCACCGAAAATTAGCAGTATGTGTTAGTAAAACAGATTGGTTTTGTGTATGACATTCGCGAGGCAACACCGCGCAACGTAGCCCGAATTTACACTTCATATTATTGTTTTATAATTCAATCTATGCAACTCTTTTCGTGGGGAACCGTTGGGCTTGCTCTGGTGTAATGTGAAGATATGCAATAATGCGAGATAATAATAATAACTTTTCATTCAAACTTGCATAAACAATATCACTTTATTCGATTGTCTTTAACGATGTTTATTGGACTTCTGCAGGCATTTTATCTGTTCGTCATGTTATTGAGACTACTGTGTTAAGTTTTATTGTAAATAATGTAAATAAATTATTATAATTTCAATTTCATATGCTGAAAATAAATATTTTCTGCTGTTTTGTTTCTTCAAAGTAAACCTCGGTGTTCACATTTTTTCGATATTTGAGAAAAATGCATGTATGTATGAGCGTTATCGCGCATGCGCAGCGGATATGTGATTAAAGAGGTGTAAAGTTCAAGCTACACATAAAAATACTGGGCCGTAGCTAGCGAAGCAGTTGGGGCAGAGAGCTAGGGCTGTTGCTCCCTTAGGTCTTGGCAAATTAAGCATTAATCATTAATTAAAATTAAGCAAAAATTAAGATTAAGCATCTACCTACTCCGAAATGTGGGGTTAATATAGGTGTATACTTTTAACAACATTTTATGTGAATATGTCCTGCTTAGCATCATACACTATATCATCATAATTTTATATCATGCTAGTGCCAGGGCAACAAACAAATCTACGGAATTCGGATGTTGAGACGATTACGCTCTATCTTAATTATTATAAAAGAGGGGCAATAACCTTTACATAATTTATGGTAATCTATTCCTGAATATGTTCATACCTTTTTAAATACACAATTGCAACAAAATGTTACTTCTGTTAGAAGATAGTAGACATGCGCACACACACATTTTACATTATAATTCTATATCGCAAGGTTTAAGCATGTTTGGAAAACAATTTTTCACCTTAAAAATACCTTAAGTGAGTGGGATGAATATTATTCATATGTAGCTATAGCTACTCCTGAGTGTGTGGTCACTATAGGTGAGTCACGAATACGACTACGTCACGAATTTTCTATGGTAAAATTTTTTCATTAAAAGAAAGAACTAACGGGACTAAACGTATCGTCAAATTCTTACCTGATAAGATTGTTTCTCAACTAGTTAAAAATCCAAAAAAACCTGGACGATTTGATATTAGTGTTCCTGACATTAATTGCTTGCTCTGGGCTATGTATGCGTCACGAGTGCAGGGCCGTACCCAGATAGCATGCTTACGTTGGGTCAACGTTGGCATTTGGTTGGCACGGTCACGGTTGGCAATGTGACGTTTGGCCAACGTTGGTCCAACGTTGGCACGGTCATGGTTGGCATGTGGTTGGCAATATGACGTTGGGCCAACGTTGGCGTATGGTTGGCATGGTCACGGTTGGCAAATGGTTGGCTGCATGGCGTTGGGTCAACGTTGGCGTATGGTGGGCATGATGCTAGTTGGATATGGTTGGCTGCATGACGTTGGGCCAACGTTGGCGTATGGTTGGCACAATGATGGTGCATGTCCTGTAACAATTTATAACATGCCACGGCACCCGTAAACTATAATTAAAATGAGCACTCTTTGTAACTAGTATCATGCAATCATACGGCAACGTTGGCCCAACGTCATGCAGCCAACCATTTGCCAACCGTGACCATGCCGACCATACGGCAACGTTGGCCCAACGTCATGCAGCCAACCATTTGCCAACCGTGACCATGCCGACCATATGCCAACGTTGGCCCAACGTCATGCAGCCAACCACTTGCCAACCGTGACCATGCCAACCATACACCGACGTTGATCCAACGTCATGCAGCAAACCACTGCCAACTAGCATTGTGCCAACCATACGCCAACGTTGGCCCAACGTCATGCAGCCAACCATTTCCAACTAGCATCATGCCAACCATACGCCAACGTTGGCCCAACGGCATGCAGCCAACCACTTGCCAACCGTGACGTAGCGCACTAACATTTGTGTTGCAGGGCATTACCTATAGCTAGATTAGTAACATATATATTTGCGTATTAACACATATGTTGGCGTATGATTGGCATGATGCTATAAATTCAGAGATGCCAACCACTACGATTTATCTGTATTTTATGCGAATTTCGTTTGCATTTTGACCACTACGACCAGTTTGCATACAACTACGATTATTATTACGATCGAAAAAAATCTTTTTTATGATATTTCAAGTGTTTTGTTTCAGTGTTACATTAATATAACNTAGACAGAGAGACGAGAGAGCTATAGCGACGATACAGAGCACGAACCGCGTACACACGCAGAAATCACGATCATATACCTGATTAACGGTCGTCTATAAATTAGATATTAGTATGCATAGGCCCGCTGTAAAGACTCTCGCACATGCACGCCGCACACAACAGCCTATGATAAAGAATGTAATGCACCGCGCGCGCACATGGTGTGTCGTTGTGTTTTGCGGTGGTGCTTTTTTGTCTTGGATATATTATATTATATAATAATATCACGAATTAAATGACAAACTATATATATGTATGTAAAAAAGTATTGTAATATGTATGTTGTATGTAATAAAAGATTAGTAACACACACAATACACACATATAATATATATATAATAATAATATATATTATATATATAATATATACATAAGTCTGATCTTGGGTCACAACTGCGGGTAGAGTGCTCAATGCATTAGTTGCAGAGCGTAATAATGTAGTGAATGTAGAACTAAATTAAAGAACAAGACAGAGTCACTTTTAAGCTGTTCTATAGTAAGTTTTTAACCTTGCGCGATCAATCACACAACTTTAATGAATAAAAAACCTTGATATGAACATCCATAACGCTGATTTAAACCTGACTGGCGCTGTTGTTTAGTTTCTAATTGTTATTTAGGTTCTATAATACTCTAGTAAACCTATAGCTCGCATACTGGTTGCCTGCGAAACCGTATGCTGGCCATAAGTATACGCAAAGTACAGAAAATATGATAATTAAACGGATATGTTCTGCTCGTTAAATTGTGTCGACTGTTGTGAGAGCTCAATAGCGCCATTGCCATGTTTATATAGTTATGGAATGTATTAGTAGCGTTTTCCTGGTCTCGTACACTTATGTATCTTCTTCGCCGTCTTTTAGTTATGTCTCCTATTTTCTGTCGTAAAGCCCTTCAGCACCGGGCTGATAGGGCCCGTGCGTGGACGTTGTGTTTTCTGACAATCCCGTAAGACCCTTCGTCGTCTATACCCGACTTAGCTCCGTAAAGGAAAGGCATGCCGAATACGTGCAGTTCAGAAAAAGGAGCCGAAGATAGGAAGTAGAGTGATAATATGACGGGACAAGCCGCTGTTTATTAGGGTGACACCCCAGACGCACGCAATTAGTAGTTTACAATCACAACAGCAGCGAGCCAACGCTCGAATACACCTACAATGAAGCGCGGCCTCGTACTACAGCCTCTCTCTCTCCACGTCCTCACGCGCAGCGACGCGCGCCGGGCGCGCCGCAGAAGTCGCTCTCACTCTCTCATCTCACTGCAACTGTCGCACTGTTTCTCACTGGCGAGTCTCAAAAACTCACTCGTGCAAGTCCAAAACACATCTAAAACTGTTTCTCTCCGACACGAGCACGCTTATATTTCACATCCAACAAACGTGACGTCGTGACGGATACAAGAATGTCTCCCAAGATCGCATTCCTTTCTCGAAAGTTCACAGGAATCGCTTCTCTGCTAACTTCGTCTACCACACGTGGATCTCCCGATTGACACTCCCGCCCTCTCGTTGAGACACCCCCTTCTTGCTCCTGCTTATCCTCATCAGCAACCGCCAGCTCGTCCTACCGTTCACATTCTCCCCCCAATATTCACTCACTAAACTACGGCATACGCATACAATTGGCTACATAAGTATTATTCATGCTCCCCCCGATATTTACATGCTCACGACCGGCGCGCGCGTCACCGCCAGTACCTTCGCGCGAGCGCGCGTGCAACATACACTGCTAGCGGCCGCGGATGCGCGCGCCGCGTATATCACCACCAGCCCGCATGCTACCCGCGTAGTGCTTGCGGGCGCGCAGCAACCTCTATCCCGCCGCGCCGCATACAAACGCCGCCCGACCGCTGCGCAGGGCGGTATATCTCAAAACTCCACCGCCGCGTGCTCGCGGCGGTACATATATCTCTATCCCGCAGCATACTACTGTCTGGCGCAGTTTGCGGAGCCGATCTCATCACCCGCCCGCTTTATCACTAGCGCGTGGGCCGCCATCTCTATCGCCGCGACCGCGGTATCCACTGCCGCCGCCGCGCGCGGCGGTATAACCTGCTCACCCGACCGACGTGCTCGCCGCGGTACATATCCAGCTGTCCGCCGCAACCGCCGCGCGCGCGGTATATCCACCGCCGCGCGCGACGCGCCCGCAGCGGCCGTGCAATACGCGTTCATGAACTTGCTCGCGGCGCGTATTCACTCCTGCGCGCCTCACCGGCCGCTGTTATCAGCGTATACAAGGTTTAATATTCATTAAAGTTGTCTGATGATCGCGCAAGCTGTGAAACTTGGAGTAAACAGCTAAAGGGTGATGTCTTTGTCTTTAATTATCTTACGACCTAAGCAATAAATTAATATAATATATAATATATAATATATATATTATACGATATAAGGTATAGCATATATGATAAATGTTGCTAAAATCTAGCTATAGGTAAGAATGCCGAACTAGCAACAGAAATGTGTAGTTCACCATGGAGTGCTTGTCCTGTAACAATTTATAACATGGCACGGCAACCCGTAATACGTTGATTTATTAAAATAAGAGCCTGTTGTAACTATATATATATCTATTTATCTTTCACTCGCTCTCCCACTCTCTCTCCCTCTGTTTCGCTCTCGCTCTCGCTCGCTCCCTCGATCTCTCGCCCTCTCTTCCTTGATCTTTCGATTGTCCTCTCTCTCTCTCTCTCATTAATTTTGCTCTCGCCCTCTCTCTCTCTCATTTGCTCTCTCCCTCGATCTCTCTCTCTCTCATTTGCTCTCGCCCTATCTCTCTCTCATTTGCTCTCGCCCTCTCTCTCTCATTTGCTCTCTCCCTCGATCTTTCTTTCTCTCTCTCTTGGTCTCCCCGTCTAAAAATCGCAAGAGTATTTCTCTCACGGCGCAACTCAGCGTCCCGGCGTGTATGTTCAGTATGTCAGTCCGTCGCGTGTAGGTGTGAACGAGTTGGGAGAGAGAGAGAGAGAGAGAGAGAGAGAGAGAGAGAGAGGT
>NW_014577072.1:110263-110659 GCF_000485595.1 Priapulus caudatus
GCGCGCGCGTGCATATCATCTTTATATAGGTGTGTGTGTGCGTCGTGCATGTGCGAGAGTTTACAGCGGGCCTATACATACTAATATCTAATTATAGACGACGTAATATATGTATATGATTCGTATTTCTGCGTGTGCGCGCGTTCGTGCGTGTATCTGTCGCTATAGCTCTCTCAGTCTCTCTGTCTATCTATTTATCTTTCACTCGCTCTCCCACTCTCTCTCCCTCTGTTTCGCTCTCGCGCACGCTCACTCCCTCGATCTCTCGCCCTCTCTTCCTTGATCTTTCGATTGTCCTCTCTCTCTCTCTCTCTCTCTCATTAATTTTGCTCTCGCCCTCTCTCTCTCATTTGCTCTCTCCCTCGATCTCTCTCTCTCTCTCATTTGCTCTCGGCC
>NW_014577072.1:110724-112318 GCF_000485595.1 Priapulus caudatus
GTGTGTGTGTGTGTGTGTGTGTGCGTGCGTGTGTGTGTGTGTGTGTATGCGCGTGTGTGTACGTGTGTGTGTAAGAGAGAGCGCGTACGGACGCTCGATGCAATACCACCATCATCGCTCATCCTCACGGAGAGTTAAGATTCACGGATGAAGCCAGACAAACAAAGCAGCGAAGCTGCTGCTGAAGCGAATTACGATGATGCGATAAGAATAGAGGAGTCGGGCCGCGAGCATCGGTTGTCAGACGATGATTTTGGTCGTGAACTGTTGTGACGATTCTTTACAGCAAGATCGACGGCGCTGTTTACTTGTTCACAACGATTATTGTTTTACAAGTATAAAGTAATATCGTGTAAAATAATAATAATATTAATAATAATAAAAATCAACATCATCATCATTAACAACATCGTCATCATCATCATCACAATCATCATTATCATCATCGTTGTCGTCATCATTATTATCATCATCATCATCATCATCATCCTCATCATTATCATCATCATCATCCCCCACGGTGATATATTGTACACGTACACCATCAACGACCGTTTTTGACCAATTCGTTTTTGTGGCTCATACATTCACGTAAGCAATCTACAGGGGATAGATGCCATTGGATGGCTACCCTATAGACGACTATTGTATGAAAAATTTCTATCACTAGAAATTATTTTAAGAATGATGAGGTACCAACGACAGATTATATTCTAAAAATAGTCGTTCGTAACGAATAACTATCTGTCTATCGTGCATGCCCCGTATTCGCAGCAGATAACTGCATTGAATTTGAGACATTGCGATGGATATTTTCTGCATCAAACCACTCGGGAATATACGCATTTATAGAAATAAATAACTCTAATTTCGACAAAAATTACTCCTTTATGATTAATCGATACGGAGTCCGATACTGGAAATGCAGTTATCGATACCCGATTGTCTAATTCATTAGGAATTATTGCAGAGTTTGCGCATGCCCAATATCTGACAATATTATACTTTTAAAATAGAGAGGGTGTACTCGAGAGAGCCATGAGCGTTAAATTGCGATCACAAGAAATCATTTTAAGAATGATTTTAAGAATTATAAGTTGGCATCGTGGGTGTAGTAAACATGATAGATTTCGTTCCTAACACAATACCTCTATTGTACGTGTAAAATTTAACGACTCTCTATGAATAACCACGTTGCGATAGTAATCACGCATATCAGAAGCCAATGCAGAACACTCGCTGTAGACATTTCTTACGAACATAATATCTCTGTGAGCATTTCGTTGTTTCAAGTTACGCCTGTCGACTGTGATTATCATTAATTAATAATAATTAATTAGTTATCAAGCGTGTCACCAAGAGCTATAATAATGCATATTAATTAGGCAGTATTAGCTCTTGATTAATGCTTGTTTGTCCGTGTTTGAAGCGGGCAAACTTTATCTTCCGCACGAACAAAAAATGCGCAAACTTCGCGGGAAGATATGTAAATGAGAAAGACGTGGCTCACAGGAAAAAAACAATTGTTTTATTCACTCAAAATGTAGAATATTAGAATGTGGAACATGCTTACCGATATACTTGATTCAATCAG
>NW_014577072.1:112663-115532 GCF_000485595.1 Priapulus caudatus
TCCTACTCTCCGTAAATTTCGTCACATTAAGCCCCCCCCCCCCTGTTCCGTCCGCAAATTAACGACAACTGTGCAATGTGCGCGCGAGAGCGCGTAAAAGTATCGCACGAGAAAACGCGTTATTTGACGTCACACGCTGCAGTATTCCGCCGACGTAACGTTCTTTGTTTGTTTCTAATCTTATTGCCGCCATTTATACGAAAATTCAGTCCTACTCTCCGTAAATTTCGTCACATTAAGCCCCCCCCCCCCTGTTCCGTCCGCAAATTAACGACAACTGTGCAATGTGCGCGCGAGAGCGCGTAAAAGTATCGCGCGAGAAAACGCGTTATTTGACGTCATACGCTGCAGTATTCCGCCGACGTAACGTTCTTTGTTTGTTTCTAATGTTATTGCCGCCATTTATACGAAAATTCACTCATACTCTCCGTAAATATCGTTACATTAAGCCCCCTGTCCCTTCGGCAAATTTAACAACAACTATATAATGCGCGAGCAAGCGCGCGTAAAAGTATCGCGCTAGAAAACGCGTTAGTTCACGTAACACGTTGCAGTACTCCGCCGACGACGCTGCTGCGGATAGGATGCTGCCGTATCGTGACCTCCTTCCACCTGGGTGACTCTCCCTGTCAGCTCTTTCCTGTCGTGACTGTGCGTGCGGCGGTGGTCGTCACTCACTGCGCGTCGCTGTACGATGATGTTCTGGCCGTCGTCTATCGTCAACCGCGAGAGTAAGCCGTTGTCAACGCCGTTGTCCGTGGTAGCGGTGACCACCGCAGCGGCAGTTGTAATGTTCCTCGCTGGGGTCGAGACTGATGATCTTGTCACAGTGTCCGTGCGCGCAGATCGAGGCGACGGGCTCACCTGTGATAGCGTTGGTCGTATTTTAAATTGATGAGGATTCTCCAGCTTCTCCGGTGATTTTCGTGTTCATTAGGTAATATTTGTTCTCGTGTCGGCACTTCGAAATTAGTTCAGATCTTTTGTTGAGGAGCCTGGATTTGTCGGCTTTAGTAATGTAAAGTTTTTTTGTTAAACAGAGATTGCATTTTTTGGAGATGTTGTTGTATGGGCTTGCTGAAGTCATGATTGACCAATTGATTGTATAATTTTTCTTGTCGTCTTTGAGTTTCCAGATGTGCTTTGAGAGTTCAGTGCTGTTAGCGTATTTCCTGTTTCGAAATGATAGCTTGTGTTTAGTATGACGTTGTTTAAATGTTCCCTCTGTAAGTCCGATGTAGTTCTTTCCTATGGTGTCTTCCTCTGTAGTTACGCGTGCGTTGTAGACTAGGCTGGTTAATTGATAGGCAGTTACTGTCGAGTGGGCATTGTTTTTCTTTTTGGCAGTTGCATCCGTTTTGGGAGAGGGTGTGGTTGTCCCCGGATATTTTCTTGTTGTGCTTGTTAATTATGGTTGCTATATTTTCCGTGCAGCTGTAACTGACTTTTACGTTGTTCTTGTTGAAGATAGAGTGGAATTTGTGTTATTGGTGGAAATGCTTCTGGATGAGGTTGAGGTCGGTTTTGGCGATATTAGTTTGAACGTTTTGGCCGTATGGAGGGTTAAACCAGATTATGTTCTTTTCCTGTTCTTTCTTGTTGGTACAGATGTGTTGCGGCTGGCGTATGTAAGGTTTTCGGTAAACCCGCTTGTTCTTAGAGCTTTTTCGTAGGTAGGCTTAGCTTTGTCAAATATTTCCTTGCTGCACGACATGTCTGATATCCTACGGTTGATAGATGCGAGTAGTTGTTTAATTATGGTAGGTGGGTGGTTGGATTTCGTGTTGATGTAGAGTGGCTCGTCGTTCGGTTTTCTGTAGGGGCGGTATGATCCGTTTGTTAGATTGAGTGTGATGTCAAGGTAGTCTGCTACTTTCAGGTTGGCTTGTATGGTAATGTTCAGACCGTGTTCCTTGAAGCGTTTCGTAATGTCCTTCTTTATTCTTTCTGTCTGTAAACCTGTGGTGTTCTTGAAAACTGCGAGTCCATTATCCCTGTATAGTCATATGTTGTCCTTTCCGTACTTGTCGCATAGATTGTTCAGAATAAATAGTCCAACTAGCTCGAAAACTTCTGCTCCGTCATAGCTTCCCATTGTAACGTCAAACATACTATCGTTGTTTGTTTTTTTACCCAGGCGGCTCCGTTATCAAACAGAAGGGATTTTCTGGAGTGCATAATGATGTTGATGTCTCGACTAGTAATATTAGAGTATTTCTTGGCGAAGTGGATTGCGCTGGATAGTAGTTCTTCAGATATGGAGGGGTAGAAGCTTTCGATGTCGAATACGGCAAAGGTGTGCTGCTGCTTGTTGGACGTGAACCAGTTCACTACGGATGGCGAGTTTTTCCATTGGTTAAGTGCTGTTTTCCTACATCGATGTTAATTTTCTCGAGAATCTGCTTGCTTGCGCGTCCTATTTCATTCTTGGCTAGGTTGATTAATCTACAGGTCGGGTTATTTGAGAAATTTTCTTTGTGATTCTTTAATGATATAAAAGCCTGTCTTTCTGCTATGCGTTCCGTTCTACGGTTTCCGCAGGCAACCGTACGCAGGGCTATAGTTACTAGAGCTATAGAACTACATAACAATAGATAACTAAAACAATAGCGCCATTCATGTTTATATAGGTTATGGAATGCATACAAGGTTTATTATTCATTAAAGTTGTCTGATGATCGCGCAAGCGTAAAACTTAGAGTAACAGCTAAAAGTGATGTCTTGTCTTTAATTTATCTACAGACTACAATATATTACGCTCTGCAACCTAATGCATTGAGCACTCTACCGCAGTGTAGACCCAAGCATCCAGACTTAGATATATATTTATATATAATATATATATATATATGTATATATAGCTATATAT
>NW_014577072.1:116131-121131 GCF_000485595.1 Priapulus caudatus
AGAGAGAGAGAAAGAGAGTGTGAGAGAGAGAGAGAGAGAGAGAGAGAGAGAGAGAGAGAGAGAGAGAGAGAAAGAGTCGTTTTACCTGTATTGCGCTATAGGGATAAATAAGAGGATCTTCACACCTCATACTGCCATCGTAAAGCCTATATATTATAGACTGGTTCCATCGTTTTTTCGCCGCAGGTTCGTCGTCATCGTCTACCCCGTACATTCACGCTCTACGTGCACGATGAAGAACGCTCGGCGCAGTCTAATCTTCACGTGGGTGCTCGCCGTCGCTCTCAGCGTACCGATGATATTCGTGAGGGTAAGACCACGTGACGACCACGCGACAACCACGTGATGACGTCACACACAGACCACGTGACATCCGCGTGACAACGTCACCTGCATCAACGTTGGGCAATATAACTCACCGACAGTACAGCCACAGCACAACGTTATCCACATAATTATAATATAACTCAAATACGAGTAACAATGAGAACAACGACACCTATACTAAGTCTCTTCACCTTCCACCCAAGGCCAGTACTCGGTGAGGTTCAGCGACATACTGATCACTGCACGCGTAACAAACAAACAGCGTAAACAACAACACATTGCACTGCCCGTGTAACAAATGGTGAATAACAACACCTTTACCAAGTCTTGTTACCTTCCACCAGAGTTAATACTGAGTGAGTTTTACCAACATGATGAGCACTACCCCGTCTAAAGAAACAAACAAACGTTAGCAACAATACATGTACTAGCGCTTACGCAGATTACAATGTAACGTATCTTCCACCCAGGGTCAGCTTCACGAACATGGTGACCACTACCCGTCTAAAGAAACAAACAACGTCAACGACAACACCTTTACTCTCTCATTTCCTCCCACGCAGGGCCAGTACTCGGTGAGTTTCACGAACATGGTGATCGCCGTGACGGTGTGGAAGTGTCAGGACACGCTGCTGACGACGCAGGCGCAGCAGGCCGTCGTTCTGTACAGCCTTCTCGTCATGTTCGTCGTGCCGGCAGTCATCATGTCGATCTGCTACTCCGTCGTCATCTCGCATCTGTGGGACAGCGCTCACAGCGTCAGCGCCATGACGCGAGGCACGACGGCGATCAAACGCACCTGCTGCAGCTGGTAGGGTTAGAGGTTAGGGGGAGGAGGAGGTAGGGTAAGGGTTAGAGAGAGGAGGAGGGGAGGGGCGGTTAGGAGCAGGGTTAGGGGAGGGGGAAAGGTCGTGTTAGAGTTAGTGCTAGCGGTTAGGGTTGAAGTTAAGGTTAGGTTGGGATTAAGATTAGAAGTAAGAAAAGGTGACGGTTAGGGTTAGGGTTAGGGTTAGAATTAGGGTTAGCGTTAGAGCAAGTGTTAGGGTTAGAGTTGGCGTTAGAGTTAAGGTTATGATTAGGTTTAGAGTGAGGATTAGAGTTAGGGTTAATGTTCGGATTAGGGTTATGCCCATAAATACGGCTAGCAGGTTTTACCTCTAATGGCTTAACCCTTCCACACGGCTGATCAAACACCACGATGCAGCTCTACCGCACTACGCTATTTCAGCCTCGTTATATTTCAGCGTCAGTGAGTTATGCATGACTATTATAGAAACGCATTCATGTTTAACGGGGTGACTCGGTACCCGCCGCCGGACGAACACTACCCACGCACACGTACGCACGCACGCACGCACGCACACACCAACTCACAACAACAACACACACACACGACACCCACACACACACAGCACGACACCCACACCGACACAACACACACGAACTACGGTACTCGACCACAACGCTGCCGTGATAGTATACGAACAACACACATTACTCAACCGTCTATATCGGTATGGACGACCGTTTCCTAGAGCTACACCTACGCTAACCCTATCGGCGTCCCCTGGGAGACGCCAGTTAAATTCGTTGTCGTCTCACGCCAAGGCGAACGATTTATTGGTTCCGAATGACGCTTCGAACCAGAGAGAGAGAGAGTGGTGGCGCTGCGAGGGTTAAGTGCTTTGCCTTGCGATTAGTGACTAATTTGTTGAACGTGGGGCTTTCTTGGAAAGGCACTTAATAGGTATACGGTTAGGCAAGCGAGTATGATTCTTTTTGGTTTTTCAGCTTTGTGTTTTGCTCCTACGGTCGATGGATAAGGATATGAGTGTTTGTGCCGGTCGTTTCCTGTCCCGGTCACCTTCATCTCTTCTCTTCTGCCTCTCTCTCTCTCTCTCTCTCTCTCTTCTTCGCATTCGCTCGCGCGCGCTCTCTCTTCTCTCTCTCTCTCTCGCTTCGCCCTCGCGCGTGCTCTCTCTCTTTTTCGGTGGGGCTTTCTCTCTCTCTCTCTCTCTCTCTCTCTCTATCTCTTCTCTCTTTCGTCTTTCTTCTCACTGTCCTCGTTCTACTCTCTCTTTCTCCGTCTCTTCGTCTCTCTCTTTCTCTTCTTCTCTCGTTTCTCTCTTCTCTCTCGTTTCTCTCTCTCTCTTCTGGGCTCTGTCCGTATCTCACTTTCGCTCTCTATTCTTCTCTTTATATACTCTCATTCTCTCTCCGCCGCTCACTTTCTCTTTCACTCTCTCATCTCTCTTGCGCTCTCTCTCTCTTCTCTCTCTTCTCTCTCTTCTTCTCTCTCTCTCTCTCTCTCTCTCTCTCTCTCTCTCTCTCTCTCTGTCAATATCTCTCTCTCTCAACCCAACCCAACCGCCCACCCAACCACCCAACCACTCTAAGTCAGCTCTGCAGACCTCCAGTCACGTTATGAAGCTCTGAAGCTCTATAGAAGGCCTGTGCTTTATCCTTCCTCATCCTTCCTCTTCCTCATCCTTCATGCAGCACATCAGGCGTACCGCATAAGCGGGCTTTAGTGAAGGAATCACGAGGCGATTGAGCGAATAGCGGGTCGTTATCACATCTAGTAAGCGAGGCGTGCAGGGCAGAGCGGACATGAGGCCAGGAGAGGGAGAGGGCGTAAGGACGAGAGAGGGGGAGAGCGTGAGGACGGGAGAGGGACAGAGCGTGAGAACGGGACGAGGGGTAGAGCGTGAGGCCAGGAGAAGAGGAGGTCAGGAGAGGGAGAAGGCGTAAGGACGGGAGAAGGGGAGGACGGGGGAGGGGGAAAGAGCGTGAGGACGGGAAAGGGGGAGGACGGGGGAGGAGAAGAGAGCGTGAGGACGGAGAGGGGAGGACGGGGAGGGGNGGACCAACGTTTGGGCCGACGTCAATGTTTGGCACGCATGTGTGCAATTTGGTTGGTAATTATGACGTTGGGGCCATACGTTGCGTATGGTGTGAGCATGGTCCACGGTTGCAGGTGGTTGGCTGCATGCGTTGGGCAACGTTGGCGTATGTTTGGCATGATCTAGTTGGAAAATGGTTGGCTGCATGACGTTGGGCCAACGTTGCGTATGGTTGGCACAATGCCTAGTGGCCAGTGGTTGCTAACAAACGTTTGCCCAACGTTGGCGTATGGTTGGCTGATCTAGTTGGCAATGGTTGCTGTCATGACGTTTGGCCAAACGTTGGCATATGCGTTGGCATGCATGCTAGTTGGCATGGTTGGCTGTATGACGTTGGAGCGCACGTTGGTGTATGGTTGGCAAATGGTCACGGTCGGCAAAGTGGTTGGCTGCATGGCGTTTGGGGCCCCAACGTTGGCATATGGTCGGCAATGGTCACGGTTGTGCAAATGGGTTGCTGCATGACGTTGGGCCAACGTTGCCGTATATGTCGCTGGTCACGGTGGCGAATGGTTGGCTTGCATGACGTTGGGACACGTTGCAATGGGTGACATGTACGATTGGCAACATGGTTGGCTGCATGACGTTGGGCCAACGTTGGTGTATGAGGGGGGGGTGGCATGGTCATAGTTGGCAAGTGTTGGCTGCATGACGTTGGCCAACGTTGGCGTACTGGTTGCATGGTCCACGTTGGCAATGTTTGTGCTTGCATGACGTTGGGCCAACGGTTGGTGGTATGGTTTTGGCAATGGTCCATGGTTGCAAGTGGTTGCTGCATGACGTTGGCCAACGTTGGTGTATGGTTGGCAATGGTCATGTTGGCAAGTGATTGGCTGCATGACGTTGGGCAACGTTGCCTGTAATGTATTGGCATGATACAGTTAGCAAAGAGTGCTCATTTTTAATTGATAGTTTACGGGTGCCGGTGCCATGTTTATAATTGTTACAGGAGCATGCACCACTAGTGCGCTACAACATTGTGGTTGCAAGGGCATTACCTATACGCTAGATTAGTAACATATATATTTGCGTATTAACACATATGGTTGGCTGTATGATTGGCATGATGCTATAAATTCAGAGATGCCACCACTACGATTTATACTGTATTTTATGCGAATTTCGTTTTGCATTTGAACGCAACTACGACCGTGTCGCATACAACTACGATTATTATTACGCATCGAAAAAAAATCTTTTTTCATGATATTTCAAGTGTTTGTTCAGTGTTACATTGATAGTAATTAACATTGATGAAAATAACACTACATTATTTAGCAGGCAAATATCAGTGTGAATCTTATTGTCCATTTGTGGGATCCCAGAATGCAGGAATGGCATCTCGGATCAATTTTTCCCAGAGGGATGCCCCGAACCCCCTCTAGCATACTGCGGGTCACTGCGGTGACCCTCGACTACAGACGTCAGATATCCTCACTACAGTTTGCTCAGAAAAGTGTTGGCATCTCTGTATAGTTACAAAGGGTTCTTATTTTAATAATAGTTTACCGGGTGCCTGGGTGGGCCATGGGTTATATAAATTGTTATCAGCACATCAAGCACCATGGTGAACTACAACATTTCCTGTTGCAGGGCATATATTACCTATACTAGATTAAGTAAAATATCACTAGGCTATATAACTATATAAATATTATATTAATATATATATAAATAAATAAATCCATTGAGTTCTGTAGATAAATTAAAGAACAAGACATCACTTTAGCTGTTACTTCCCAAGTTTCACCTTGGCGGGATCATCAAGAC
>NW_014577072.1:126131-143714 GCF_000485595.1 Priapulus caudatus
TTTATTGGGACCCATGTTCTCTATCCTTGGGACTTGAAACGTGACAGCGCTCAGTTGCTATAGCCACTCCCACAAACACACCGTGGTCTTCAACAATTCATAAGAACAGTGCTTTGTATTTTGATATGTCAAGAAAGCGCGAGGGAACACTAGAAACCTTTGATCATGTATGCTTGTCAATGTCAGAATCTTCAGTGTGGGTATCAGTGAATGCAATCAGGATGTGGTACTGCTGGTAGTGTAGAACTAGAAGTAGAGAAGTACATATGGTAGTATGGAACAGCTGCATTGCCGACCAAAGTCACCGTGTGACGACTAAAACATACAGAGTGGCTATATGTCCGGCAGCCGGCATTTACTTCATAGTTCACTAAGTTCAGACCCATTGGGTAGGGCGACTCGATAGGTGTACATAAGAAGCATGGGGCCAACAAAAGAAGCATGGACCAACATAAGAAGCATGGGGCCAACTACATAAGAAGCATAAGAAGCACTACATAAGAAGCACTACATAAGAACACATAAGAACACATAAGAAGCACTACATAAGAAGCACTACATAACATAAGCACTACATAAGCACTACATAAGCACTACATAAGATAACATTAGCACTACATAAGAAGCACTAACATAAGAAGCATGGGGCCAACAATAAAATATGGCACTAAAAATAGTGACTGTATAGCATTACCACATGGTATATTTACAAGTTGAGTGAGTCTCTGCTATGATCTAGTAATCTAGTATTGTGAAACACTCAATTACACTGAAAACAAATATCACATTCTAAAAACACATTCAATATCAAGCATTTCTTTCACGACTTCAATCATACACATTCTTCATATAGAAATTTTTTCGACCTTGGCGGCACGCAACTGAGCGAACCACCACGCCAATGTCCGTCAAGCGGGTGTGCAATACGGCAACGGCCCGGTTGAAACAGGATTTATCTACGGATGAGCGAAAGTCCGGTGCCATACCGTTAAGGCTCTGGCTCGCCGCGTCAAATATTCTCGAGTGGTAAGTTATGTATCACTGTTTTACAAAGTCCGGTTGCGGCAATACAGTTTCATATGTTAATCGTCTCCAAGAAATTTTTGTCAGAACAGCAAGAAATGCTGGCTGCTTAATTATTTATTGTATTCCGTGTTCTTCATTCCATGTTGTTTTGTAATTGTGTAGGTAATGAAGAGACTTGAATAGTAATGTATACATCACTGTAGAATGATATGCTATATCCAGTATGTGTTGTTTCCCAGGAGGTATATTGTGTTTGGCTAGTAAAATCTCACACGCATAGAAGGTAAATGCATATAAATATCGACACATTTTTGTTGTGTGTTGTCACTTCAACCTGATGCATGGTTTTGTGCGTTATTTACCCTTTTTGGCACAAGTGACGTTTTGACTCCGTAGATTTTGTGAAGGTGTTTTACTCTGATTGTTCACAGTACAAATCATGTTTTCTAATGCATATTATGTAATTAGGTGGAATACTACAGTGGCAAGCTCGGTATTTCCAAGCTGAGAGTTCCCTTTCAAGCCCCGCCGGCATATACATGATAGCCGATGGCGTTTAAAACAAACAAAAGGTAAATGTTTATTTGCTATGTTTCTTCTACTTGTGATATTGATACTTTGGTGATACTTGTGATATGTAGCATATAGTGCTATAGAGTGATTATAGTTAACTAATCTCAGCTTAATCGATCGAAGCATTGAATTATTTCCACACGTTGGTGGGATAGGAGGGCCATTAGTATTGTCCCTACTTGCCTATTCGTATTGTTAATGCTTGTTAGCCTGGTCTTTTCTTCGTCAAACTAATGTCTTGTGTTTATGCTTATGCAATTTATGTGAATTCATGTGAATGTGAAATTTGCTATCATGAGAATTTGTGCGGTTCTGTAACAACTCTATTCTTGTGTAATTATAGTGTTTTGCACCCATCATAGATGATGTGGACTTGTAGGGCACTCTTATTATATGTCAATTTCTACTGTATAGGTTGTGTTTTGTCGATGCAGTGGACTTTCATCCGATAGCGTGGAACCCTGCTGTCGGCACTCAGACAAATATTAACAGGAGGTTGTTGAGGCTTCATGGTAGTATGCCCAACAGTGCGGTCATGGGCAAATTGTACTTGGCGAAGGTCTTGCAATGCATTTGTGCTTTTGCAGATAAATCTCAATGTACAATTTCTCAATGCGACATTTATAAAGATATCTCAAGATGAGACTGTATGCAAGACCTGCAACTGTTACGTATTGGGCGGTAATTTGTTACGGACGCGAGTCAAAATTACGGTGTTAGGACGACCATCGAAAAATTTTACGGACAGCAAGAAATCTCTGAAATTTATATTTTGTTAATGCAAAAAAAAATAAATAAAACACAGTGTAAAATCAAACTATTATCATGTAACATGCCTACTGTGTCTGTAAGATTTTAGAGCTAATAGCTCCTTAAAACGTACGGTACTCAGCTGAAAATGGTAGAATTATGCTGTTGTTAGGCGCTCGTCTGTCTGGTTTAATGGGCGCAGCCATTTTGAAGTGACGTCACGGATCCAGCGAATCGAGTAAAGCGCACTGAAGGCTATTTTTCAGCCAATCAGCCAATTATGTTATTATTATACTGGTATAAAGACCTGACAAAAGTGTTCTGGACAAAGTGCCTATTTTGTTAGCGAAAATCGCAATAAATTATTACTGATGATATCAGATGGGGTTGGCAGGTCTGTGTATGTCACACGTTTTTGTTATGCGTGATTCAAGTTGGTTATAGGCGTAGTGTAAATAAAAGGTTTCATTATAATTATCAACGAAGTTTCATTTGTGATTGAATTCTAAGAGAAATCAGTATTAAATTTAAAGATGTAAAGATGTAAAACTGCAGTCTGGTGATCAGCCATTATACTTATAGTGACCACTTAAGACTCTAATCTAATACACAGTATAGCTAATTGACCTTTACCTGCCTTTGGAGATTGACAGGTGACTCCTGACTAATCATTGATGTGATAACTTTGTTCTAAAGTAAGTTCTTATAGCCGAAGTCTCAACCCTAGTTGTGTGTTGTTGTGTGTGTGTGTGTGTGTGTGTTGTGAAAAAGCAACATGTAAACTTGGTATAGTGGCTTGACTGATAAACAACAATCTACCGGGAGGGGGCATCTTTTTCTTGCTCATGTCGTCAGCCGACCATCAGCTATAGGCTATAGATCAGTTGGCATCTAAACATCAATAGTGTATGAATGTACGTTTATCATTAATTATTTTTGAAAATTTAAAATGAATTGTTTCACATTTATAACTGATATAGTGTTTATACATTATTAAACAATTTGGTCATGTTAGTGATCATGCTATTAATGAAATGCATAAGAGAGCTTCGGTCCATAAATTTTATTGCTAAGAAATTTGTAGCTGTAACACATTTAACTGTTGTTATTCTAATGAATTACTGATGAAAAAGGTTCCTATCTGTAAAATCTGTGATGTGTGTTATTGTTTTTATCTGCAGGTTGAAACCAGTCGAACTGTAGGTAGCATAGAGACATCAGAATATGAGGTAGGTCAATATTACTGTAAACATTGTAGTTTTTAGTTCATCTGATATAGTCAGATGCAGCTTGTAGAATCGCTTGATCGTCCGTGCCGTGCGTACGTGTGACCGTCGTCCTGCCGTGCGTTCCGTCAACATGGTTGGGCAACAAATCTTAACCGCTCGACGTACGGTCACGATATTCGGCACATTGGGGGGATCGTCAAAACGAGTTGGGATGTCGAAGCTGGGGGTCAAAGGTCAAAGGTCAAGAGGTGTTAAAGAAGGGGGAAATTCCTCCTTAACTTATAGGTATAGGAGGAAATGCAGAATTGCGGCACAAATCTAAGATGGCTCGACGCTAGGCTCGTGGATAGTTGGTGTAGTAGCATCATGGTAGGAAAAGCCATCACTGTGCCGAATTGGAGGTCAACCGGTCAGAAGGTCAATGGGCACACCGGCAGATTTTAGACATTTTTCTGGGACATGGTCTGACGGAGCGATTGAAAACTTTTTTGTTCAGCGGGTGACCTAGCATTTTTTATAGCATTATTGAAAGGACCATATGAATCTACTTTTTGCTGACATGCGCAGACGTAAGTGTCAGACTAACGTTGACCCCTCAGAGGAGGGTTAAACTTGGATTTGTTGACTGTCTGTTTAGACAGAATTGACTGCGCCGGGTTTGCTAGTAGAATCTATACATGCGCTGATGTATGAGGCTACAATGTCACAGTGAAATTTCAAAAGCTAAATTTGGTTAAAGAAGGTGTATGTTTGTTAAATGCGTATAATTTGCTATGGCTTCTGTACTGTGCCAAGTGATTTACATGTAAGGTATGCCACTGGCCAGTGGCTGCTGGCCAGTGCATGTTTGTTGGTGTAGTTTTTTTGCCTGCGTTAATTGTTACAGGTGGGCAGCTCTCTATTGCAATTTGGGCAGCCTGTAGGCTTGCGTAGGTAAATGGATGAGTGCTTACCTACTCTCTGCTCTTGCAAATAGTTGTTGCTAACCACGTACGATGAGAGTTCGCATCTTTAATCTGAAGACACTTAAACGTACGCGCATCACATACACGCTGCAACTTTCATACGATTCAACGAACATTCCTTGAGAAAGGTTCTCGATATCATCTGTGCATTCCACTGTTTCGGCGTGTTATGTGAAGCGACATTTGGGACTAACAGGTACTTAGATTCCACCACTCCACCACAGAGTCCCGCAGTAGACGTTAGGATGACGCTGTCGCTCCGCGGCCACTTGTTCTCTGTGACGAAGGCTGGATAAACTATTGCAGTGCTTATAGAACGGTTAAAGGAACACATGACATAGGTTCCTTGGCAATATTTTCAGTTAAAATAGTTTTAAATTACGCTATTATAAAAATTTTCAATTGTTCAATATTCATTAGATATATTTTTATGGTAAATTTTTCATATACCTATGTGCAAAACTTTTAGATGTTTCTGACCAGTAGGTGGTGCAGCATTCATATCTCAGTATTTAAAACAGTATATTGAGATCAGTTAAGGCCTGCGGCGGCACACAGTGAGTTATTTACTCAAAGTAAATGACGCATGAGTCCAAATCTACTCAACGAAATTGCCGCTCGCACACGTGAGTAAAATGACGCCATGCGTCAAATTACTCAACGAAAATCCGCTGCACACGTGAGTCAAATGACCCTCAATGCATCAATTTTAACTTGAGTAAAATAGCTGCCGTGTGCGCCGGCTTTGGGTAAAATGATTCAAATGCCTGCAAACTTTGACGTGCAACACTTTTAATTTTGATGATAGGTGTTTGTGTAAGCCTTGTATTTAGAACGAAGACAGCTGCCCATGAGTGAACATTTAATCTGCAGGACAAAGTCTTTACGAATGTTCCAAAAATTGCTGAGGTTAAGGCGATGGCTCTGTTGGCAAAAATTAATTAGTTTACTGAAATTTGCATTAAATGTAATGTGATGGTAATTAATAGTCATCGAAAAAAATCCGGGCACTTCTTGCCATGTACTTTTCATATGGCTTTACCATTTTAACGGTAGTAATTAAAATTTGTTTTCATACTTGGTGAATATGATGCCAGCGTGGTCAAGAGCTGTGTGCGATTGTTGATCTTTTGCACTAAAAAAAATGTGAAATTTGTTTAAGGAAATCCGAGGAAAATTGAGAAGCAGATGAGAACAGGAAGCGATTGTATCAGTAACCAGCAGCAGAAGGGTTTGATCTCTAACATTTTGACAATAAATGCCACTATTGACGGACCGCGCACCAGCAGCAATGTAAGCTCAAGAATGTTCTCGCAAGCTGGCTGCCTGAGTGGAAATGCGAAAAAGCGAGGCCACACGCGCTTCAACCGAGGGAGCAAGAGCGCGTTAGTAGGCTGCTTTTTTTGTTTCATTCAAGCAGCCGACAATACGTTCGGATTGATGGCCAAAGAATGGATAATTGTGTGCGTACGTTTAGTCGATGTATCTCCGGATTGCTGGTGTATACGAGGAAACGAATTCGGCACGAATGCTAGGCGAATGTACTGTGTACGATTTGAGCCAAGTTGTTTGAGTTACGCATAAGTAAATCGTTAGGTATTCCTAAGGCTAGCTAAATGACGACTTCCCTTGTATTATTGAAGTCTCACTCCTTCCTTATTAAACGTCATATTGCCAACCGTGACCGTGCCAACCAAATGCCAACGTTGGCCCAACGTAAGCATGCCATCTGGGATAGGTCTCAATGACAATGGGACCCATGTTCGCTATCCTTGAACCAGACAGGGGAATGCATAGACATAAATAGTGACGTAAGCCTAACAGTGACACAGTAACAGTAACAGTAACAACAATTTAGTCAACAATTTAATAACAAACCTTGCTTCACCACCTATTCAATAGGCCTAGAATTGAGGCTGTTGTAGATCCTAGCATTCAGTACGAGCGTCACCTTACAATAGTAAAGAACTGGAGATTATATGACACAGCCAACGTCACCCATTAGACACTAGTCTATATGAAATTACGGCCCACAGAAAAATACAAAAATCTGTAAGAGGAAATGGAATTGCGAGTCTGCGATACACAACCGCTAAAGTTAAACATGCCCGGTTGCCGGGTCTATACGACGTGATAGCATTCCGAACGGTGACTCACTGACTCGGCATATTTTGTTTAGAATAGTTATCATTTTTACAAAACCTATAATACCACTCAACACAATCATATACATTGTAGTGCCTTTATTCTTGACACCAACAGTAAACGCAAACGATTGTTACAGAATACAAATTACATTACAATTAATATACGAACAAAATAAAATCTTTCAAGTTTAGAAATACAAATTACTGCTAGTACAAGAACGGTAGGTGTCAGCACTATCTAATAGTTTTTACACCTAACCAGAGCATATAAATCATCTCCATGACCGTCTTCATTCGATCTCCCTCTTCCGCTACCTTTCGCTACCTTCCGCTTCCGCTACTCTTTTTCTACCTTCCTCCTCCTCCTCCATCACCTTCTCCCCTCCTCCTCCTTCTCCTCTTGCCCCCTACTCCTCCTCCGAGACAGTTTTCATTCGCTCTCCATCATCTTAATTCTTCGCTTCCCCTCCTCCCCCTCCTCTTCCCCTTACTCCATCACCTTCTTCCCTCCTCCTCCTGTCCCCTCCTCCTTTTCCATGACCGTCTTCATTCAATCTACATCACCTTCTCCGCTCCTCCTCCTCCCCTACTCCATCACCTTCTCCCCTCCTCCTCCTCCTCCTCCTGCCCCCTACTCCTCCTCCATCACCTTCTCCCCTCCTCCTCCTCCTCCTCCTCCTGCCCCCTACTCCTCTTCCATGACTGTCTTTATTCGATCTCCATCACCTTCTCCTCTCCTCCCCCTACTCCTCCTCCATGACCGTCTTTATTCGATCTCCATCACCTTCTCCTCTCCTCCTCCTCCCCCTACTCCATTACCTTCTTCCCTCCTCCTCTTTCTCCTCCTGCCCCCTACTCCTCCTTCATGACCGTCTTCATTCGATCTCCATCACCTTCTCTGCTCCTCCTCCTCCCCCTACTCCATCACCTTCTCTCCTCTTCCTCCTCCTCTCCTCCTCCTCCCTCTACTTCATCACCTTCTCCCCTCCTCTTCCTCCCCATTCTCCTCCTTCTCCTCCTGCCCCCTACTCCTCCTCCATGACTGTCTTCATTCGATCTCCATCACCTTCTCTGCTCCTCTTCCTCCCCCTCCTCCTCCTCCTCTTCCCCCTACTCCATCACCTTCTCCGCTCCTCCTCCTCCCCCTCCTCACTGACTGCCGTTTCATGAAACATTACGAAACGTAGAAATATAATATAGGTGTTGTACTCCTATTTAGCCTATTCTGGGGGGAATAGCTCGCTGGATAATTCCCGTTGCACGGTCCTCAAAATCAATCTAGAATCGACAGCGGTGTGAGGCGACGAATGTTTATTATGTACTTTATACCATACACATACATGTGCAAATCATCAATTCGTATATGCTATAAAGAAGTTAGTGGAAGTGCGTTTCATCGTGTCTACGCATTTCTAACAGGTACAATTTACGCGACAAAATACGTCACGTAAATTATCCATAAATACAAGTAAGTTTAACTAAGTTCATCTTCGAATGGTACAATCATAACAAGTATGATTTTACACGAGAGAAATACGTAATTTAAATCATACACTATATAACTAGTAAACATTAAAATCATAACAAGTACGATTTTATGCAAGAGAAATGCAAACATATTTACCTAGAATCGACAGCGGTGTGAGGCGACGAATGGTTATAGGCTATGAGCCAAGGGGGTTGGTCGGTACCATACAGATGGAGTAAGGCTCATTGTGAGTTGCGTGGACCCGCTTATATGGACTATATAACTGCCCAGTCGAGAAACCGGGTTTCTTGGGTGCAGACAGCAAGGCGATGCTGGCGCGCCCAAGTGCCGACGTGTCGCAGCGCGTTCGCGTTCACCTGTGCCCAGTCAGCTTGTCACCGTATCTGTCGAACGCTGTAGAGGCCGTCACCATTTGTGACGGCACTTGTACCACCGCTTGTACCTCATTTATTGTCAAGTTTATAGGTACAAAATGCCTGTCCTGCATGGCTCCAGTAAGACCAGTATCGCGTGCTGATTAGGTCGATCGTACGTCAGCAGTGCGCGTGGCCGCGCCCCGGAGAATGCCCAACCCTTGTTGAGTTCCATATGTTGAGATCGAACCAAGTCGTGGCGCGGCGAACATTACTGTGTCGGACACGCGCCCCGCAAACGCATCTTTTCGATCGGTATCTTAGAGGAGAGCGGTGGTAGTTCTCATAAAGCACCTCATTCGGAACCCACGATCCTGTCCAGGTGACATTCATTACTTTTTCGGAGCATACTCGTGTAGCATCCATCAAGTCTGGTCTACGTCCTCCTACTGTAAATGTCCAGGCTCGCATCCGTAGGTGAGAATTATGTCTACTGAGGCCAGGCGAAGATACGCTTTTTATAGCCTTCCGCCCGTATTTGATTCAGATGTTGTAGTTCAGCTGGAGCGCACGCCAAGCCTGGCGTCTTTTCTCACGCCTATATATCTTTTACCTGACGGATTCGTATTACGAGATCCTAGGTACTTGAAACTATCCTTGAGCAGATACATTTTCCCATCAGAGTAGGTCAGCTCCTACGCTATCCGGTGATGTTAAGGGTAATCTACCTCGGTCTTTTTAGTTATTCAAGGGATAAGTACCATATTGAAGCGTGCCAATTATGCGTATATACTACTAACACAAACACCTGCATTTCATAACGCTAGAAAATGTGTTCGCATTAGCATGAATACATGTGCACACGCGCGCATCATACAGCACGTCCCACATCGAACACACGCACAGACGCACACGACACGCACACCACACGCACACGCCACGCACGCACACGACAGCACGACACGCCACGCACACGCACACGCCAACACGCCCACACGCACACGCACACGTACACACACACATGCACGGCCCGCACGCACGCACGCACGCACGCACGCACGCACGCAGGCACGCCAGCGCACGCCGCCACACACACACACACACACACACACACACACACACACCATATATATATAGTATATATATATTCTGTTTATACGGTCGCTTGGTAAAGTAACGGAGCGAAAATTTTGTGTCCCTTTTGCATTAAAAAACCAAGATTTTATTACATTTAACATCTTATCTAAAGTTTAATGCGACACGTACTCACAATATTTCTACCTCAGAGTGTTAGCAATCATATTATAGTATCAAAGTTGGCTAGCGAAAAATCTGAATTTCGCTTTAACACGATTTTAATTATAACGTAATTTTCAATTGATGCAGTAACGTGGGTACGCCACAACTTGACATACGGCGTGAAGTTAAAATTCCCAATAACAGTTAAATGTCTATATTTTAGTCGCATTTTATAGAGCAGATGTTTGCTTACTTGAATTTGTTATTAAAAAGCTCACTAAACACAAGATTATAACTCAAATACCTTATACTTTAACGATTTAAATGTCATCCGATATTTAGCGGCGTATTTTAACAACTTTGCGTTGCGTTTCCTTATATGTTATTAGCGACGTGTGAAGCAGGGTACAGCAACAGATTTTATGACAATAACTATGGCTTTTGACTGAATATGAATTATGACTGATTTTATGGACAATAGATTTCTTGCCGATTATTGAAAACAACCGGGATTTTTGGTGAGAGACGACGGTTAAAAAAGTCAGCAAACGGTTAAAACAATATGCATTAAACACTTTGCGTATAATCATTGCCCAAGTATTTTCACCATATATCTTTTTAAGAAGGGCAGAATTTATGTAGTCATCTGCAGGACAATCGATGTCATCTCATCAGTGGCAGCAGTTGATTAACCCGGCTCTGGGTGTTTCATCTGTGAGCGCTGCAACATGCTCCATGGCGGCGTGTTACAGGCTTCCTTTCCACTTAACCACTCGTGGTGCAGCTGAAATACACGATTATAGCATAATGATAATGCAAAAGTATATATAATACATAACGGACTCGTGGCTTTTTCAAGGAAGACTTTGGTTAGTAGTTTGCATAGTTATGCGTCTAAAATGTGGCATTAGTATTCGCGCGCACGCGCACGCCGCGCACGACACACAACGCACGCACACACGAAGCGCGCGCCCCGCGCACACATGTATTTACAATGTAAAATAATATTCATGTATGCGTTATCGTTATACTACAACTAGTGATTGTAAATTATTGATGTTATAGACATACCCGTAAGCACACTGCATCGGTATGCATGTAGTCCCTACTACAACAACTATAGTTAAAACACAGCCCATAACAATACTTGACTTACTATTGACAGTGTTAGGTTATCGGTTGTGGAGCGCAAATACATATCTCGCATGTTCCCTCCGGAGTGAAGCTGTCAACCAAGCGCGTATCATGCCATTTGCCGTGCAGGTGTCTTCTTTACAGGAGTCAAAGAATACATATTAGCCGCATCTTTAATGCCAAATACTTGACTTTGTCTCTAGTCTTTGATTAATTGCAATGCCTAGTTATTACCTTTCGAAACGGACTGCTAAATGGCCTGCATTAATCGTCTACTACAGTGTAAAAAGATGCTAGTTTTTAGCGAAAATACAGGCCAGTATTTGAAAACTAATCAGGTACACTCTATATAGTTAAACATACGTCGTTTGACATTGGCAACGATGATAGCCGAATCAGAGTCACGGTTGTAAAGAGCGATGATTATTCCTGTGAGTCTCATCTTGCTGTGCCTCGAGGTGCCTGTGCTGTGCTGATCCGTAGCTGCATATAATTATTTACGACCGTATTTAATTGATAGTCTAACCGCATGCATGCACCACTACGCCTTGGACGACTATTTTTCCGCTATAATTATGGTTCACATTGCTAGCGCTGGTATTACTCGCATGAAAAACTGACTCTGGTTAACCTTCTGGTTAAAACTCTGGCTTAAACGAGCCCCGCATGGACAGCTTTCCGGGACACCTCGCAGTGCTTGGATAACTGACAACGAAGTCCGAATCTAATCGAAACACAAGCTTCGCCGGCTTATTGACACAACTGAATGCTGCGTCGAAATGTTTCAAATGACCATAGTAGCCACACATTCGTGTAATGAAGAGATTTCTCTCTCATATACATGTACTCTGTGATAGGTCGTGTTCGATGTATTAGTGTATACCGTTAACGCCTAGGCTCTCTATTGACGTACGCGCCTAATTAATTAATGTACCCTAAGCGTCAGCATAAATAATAGACAAAACACAAAGTGGTACGTACAACCAACTATATATATATTTCTTTATCACCAAACTATGTAACTAGAGCACTCGGAGAGCGCAGACCTCGCCAGCTACAGTTGATGATATCTCGTATGAGCGACATAGGGTCATCATATTGACCTGGTTTCACATTGCAGTTCTACGTTTTGCTGGCTGCTGGGTTTCAGTTTGTTACAATGGCGCAACTTATGATAAATGTACCTGGTTTGCGTTTCTTATCGAATGGCATTGCAGCATTTGTTTAAACACTACAAGCAATACTTGCAATGCATGACATTTTATTATTTTATTAATAATTAATTGATTAAATAATTAATTGCGGAATTACATTAACAATGCTATAAGTTACTCATTTCTGACCTATCCTTTGAAAATTAAATTAATTAATAATTATTGGATCCGGATCACCACAAAGTGTGTAATTAATGCTAAGTTACCTTCATTTCAGACCTATCCTGAAAATTTTATTAACAATCGTTCATAAAATTTTTCAGTTAGGCTTCTACGACAAAGAAACCACAACGCACGCCGGTGAAAACATAACCTCCTGCCACCCCTGGCCGGAGCCTGCTTCGTAATAATATTGGGCGCGTCGATGTTAGTAAAACAACAACAGTAGTCACACAAATACACGCTTATCGGTCTAAGAATATCATAAGCGTCTACGGTACGTCCTCGCATTCAAGACAATTATCATAGCAGCATTACGTATTATAGCAAAATATAACTCATCATCTCGCGATTAGTATTGTTATATACGATAAATAAGGTTAGTCTATAAACATGTTAGACTATGTTTATAAGTTTATAAGTGAGATATTCACGGCAATCCGTAGTAAAACCTTGATACGTATGACGCATTCTCAATCTGGGATACCATTACCACAGGCGAGAGCCAGAGGTTTGGTTCTACCGTCTATCAAAGTTGTCTCTATAGTTATACCATTTTCAGCTGACACGTGATTTACTAGGACTACGAGTTTTGGCCAGATTGTATGGTTAATTAGTTATCAGTAGATATGACCTAATTTTCCACCTATACGCCTTTGTCAGCATTGCACCACTAGTCCTTGCGTGTACCAATTGTTTGTAGCCGGTGACTTATTATTTACCGATGTCGACTTTGCTGCGATGTTTGTAAGCTTTAGCAAGGGGTTAATTTCTGGGCCTAGGACTTCGGTCCCATGGCCTTGTCAATCATTTTATCCACCTTCTTTCAACGCGCGGTTTTAACTTATAATAACTTTCGCTTCATTTACATCAGGGCACCATTTGGCGAAAATGTGCACATTAGTAAAAAACAGTGTATCCCTTTCATTGTATTAATGTGTGGGCTACCGGCTACGGCAGTGAATGCAGTTAAAAAACAAAAGGTATACGCCCTACCTTGGCTAATAGGTGACTTCGCCACTTCTCTTTTTCAACTTTATTTTCTTTACTTCCGCTTTCTTTCTGACGCCTCACCTCCTAGCAACCGCCCCAACAAATCTCAATTTAACCTCGTTCTCCACTCCCTATCACCCACCTAATTATCTCCCTCTCTATCGACCTTCCTCACTCCGACCAATATCCTTTGCCGTCTCGTTTAGTTTTCTCCAATTTATTAATCTTTACATAGATAGGCGTCTCAGGCCACTCACTGTTGCACTGATTCCCTTCCAATGTTCATTTTTTATCGACATCTGGCTTCGCTTCCTTTATGGAACCACTATTTTTCGGCTCCAGTTCTCCTCACATTCATCCACCTTCAGCCGAGATCTATACCAATTTGGATCAGAAGCGATAAGGCGACAGAAACCTAATTAGTGGTGTGCGTGTTGCTTGTTGCGTAGATGCATGCAAAATATTCAAAATTTCAACTTCAACAAATAAATATATATTCAAAAAACTTTTATTATGAAGTATTGAGCTTTATGAGTAGATATTTACAATGCATTTGTTAGTAATTCATAAACAAAAAATTCACATTATTATTATTAATGTATACATATATTATCAAATCATAAACATCATATTTATTTACCAAATAGATTACTTAATATTTTCAAAAGTGTTTTGTGACTTCATCTTACCTGATATAGAAGCATAGATATTATAACAATACATATAATAATAATCCCTAAATAGAAATTATTCCACAATTTCATTATTGATATTATTTATATAATTACGGTTACATAGTATACTAATATTTTACCATATAATATATCAATTCAATAGTACTCAACAGATTTAGATTAACATTTTACAATACATTGTAGATGTAGATTAGATATTTACAATACATTGTATTATTTCCTTGACCAAAACACGCCATAAACATTAATAATATTATATATATATTACAACCATATATACATATAACAGAATGTGAATAATAGAGATATCTATTATTTCACTCCTGCGATATAACCATTTATCAAATCATTGAAAACAAAATCATACACAATTTTATTTCGTTTCATTTGCTGTATGCATTATACATATTAACATACTATAATTATATAATATTATGAACATTGGTTAATGCAATATTATATCGAACAAATTAACGCTAAAAAAGCACTATTTAATTTTAAATATTTTTCTCTATAGTATGCATCATATACTTTCTCAGCTGTCCTATTTGGCGGTGTCTGTTTGAGATATCCTATGCAATACAATTCCAATTGTTTTCAATGGACATAGAAAGAGCAATGTAGGAAGGCGAAAGTCATAACCTTCTCCCTCCTCTCCCCTTCTCCCTCTCTCCCCACCTCACACCCTTTACTCACCGATCCAATTGTACCCCGCTTCGCGAGCCACAGCCGCCCATTCTACAGGGTTGCCACAGTCGCTGATTCTCACACTCGCAATTCTCCTTTGCATGCGGCGCCGTACGGTGAGGGGTCCGCACAGGGGGCGCCACAGGTCGGTGCGCCGAAGGCCAGGCCGGCACTTGCACGCGCCCGTGCGTGAATGACAGCTGTGGAGGAGAGTGAGCGCGTCAATGAACGATGGCAGACGCGCGCGAAGAGAACGACAGGCGGCTACTGCAGCCGCCGGTTACAACCACGTCAACGTGCTTAATGCGCAGAAAAGGAAACTTATAATAACCCTCCTGTCCATCTTTGTTAAATTACACAGGAGTGCATTAATTACTATAATACTATACAATATTATTAATACTGTTGGTAATAATAGGTTATAATACTATTCAATAATTATATAGTATCAATAAAGATATTAAAATCGTTAATTATTAAGTGTTAATTATTTAATTATATATGATACAATAATGAAATTGCGAGATACTGCATGACTGAAGTTTAGTAAACATCAACTATAAATTTCCGACTATCATCCTGACCTAAAAATAATTCATGCGTTCATTATCAATTATATGTTATTTAGACATGGTTTTCTACTATGTCTGCTTTGGTGTACCCCAAACGATAACTTGAGCTTTTTAAGCCACTTTCATGATTTTGTTCAGTTAATTTAATTTCCATTGGTTAACTTTTACTCGAATTACCTAACTATAAATACATTTTAGAGAAATAATATCAAGAAACTGTAACAACGCTCACGTTTTTTATCTTGCAACAAGAGTTAATAGATGTCTCAATAAATAATTATTATTTATCTACCACTATTGTAACACAGGCGCCATGATTGCTGAGTTTGCCATTTTAACATCATAAAATCAAACGTAGACGTATTTGTAATAATAATCTGTCGTGACAGAACGTAACTACGGATATTACACAGATTTCTGAATACGTACGTCCCGGCATTGCTTGAAAACAAGCTCTGCTTCTTTTTCTTTCTTTTCTCCTCTCTTCTCTCTCTCCTCTCTCTTCTCCTCTCTTCCCTCTCTCTCTCTCTCTCTCTCATTCTTCACTCTCTCTCTCCTCTCTCTCTTCTCTCTATCTTCCTCTCTTCTCTCTCTCTCTCTCGTCTCTCTCTCTTTCCTCTCTCTCTCTTTCCCCCTTCTCTCTCCTCTCTCTCTCTCTCTCTCTCGCTCTCTCTCTCTCTCTCTTCTCCTCTCACTCTCTCTGGCTTGCTCGCTCCTATCCTTCTCTCTCTCTCACTCACTTCAAGCTTCCTCTGGTTTCTCTTCTTCGCTTGCCTCTTTTTCTCTCTCTTGCAGTTCGTCACTCTCAAACGAAAGGCATATGTACACACTTTCACTCCGGCCCACGTTAGTACTCTCTCGTGATCGCCCAGATTCCTCTCAAAACGTTTTTGCATAATAGAGATAATCGTTCGCGTGACAAAATTAACTACAGGATATTACACAGAATTTCCTGCCAATACGTACGTCCGCATTGCTCTTGGAACAAGCTCTTGTTTCTTTTTTCTCTCATCTCTCCTCTCTCTCTCTCTCTCTCTCTCTCTCTCTCTCTTCTCTCTCTCTCTCTCTCTCTCTTCTTCCTCTCTCTCTCTCTCTCTCTCTCTTCTTCTCTCTCTCTTTCTCTCTCTCTTCTCTCTCTTCTCTCTTCTCTCTCTCTCTCTCTCTCTCTCTCTCTCTCTTCTTCTCTCTCTCTCTCTTCCTCTCTCTTTTCTCTCTGGGCTTGCTTCCTCTATCCTTCTCTCTGTCTCTCTCTCTCTCTCTCTCTCTCTCTCTCTCTCTCTCTCTCTCTCTCTTTTCTCTCTCGCCTCTCACTCTCTCTGGCTTCGCTCGCTCTATCGTTCTTCTCTCTCACTCACTCCTCAGCTCTCCTCTTTCTTCTTCGCTTCCTTCTGTTTCATCTCTCTCGCTTTGCTCTTTTTCTCCTCTCTTGCATCTCGCGTTCACGCGTCAAACGCAGGAAATGTACACACTTTCACTCCGGCCAGGTGACCGTACTCTCTCGTGTTCGCGCAGACTCCTCTACAAGCCGCCAACGACATCCCTACTTCCCATCGCCATGGGTTATCCGACTCACCTCTCGGCGCCCCCTGGTGTGGCACACTTGGCACGTCTCCTCGCAGTCAGGGCCGAATCTGTCATCGGGGGCAGGTTCTCTGCTGGCAGAGAGGGCGCCCTCGTAGCGTCGTCGCACACGCAGCTCGCACGTTCTCGTTCGACATGGCAGATTGGCGCCGTTGTCGCAACCGACGCATCGTCGCGGCAACCGTTTGCCGTAGCTACCGATCTGGCAAAGTTCTCCTGATGAGCACGATGACAGCAGCGTGAGACGAGCAAACAACGCAGCCAATGAGATGTCACAGTGACGTATTGCATGTTCTTCTGCTTACAACGGGTGCAGAAACTTTGTCAAGACAATTATCGCCGAATACACACTGTTACACACCATACAGACACGGCCGGCATTGCCACGGCACGCACGCTCGTCACGACGGAAACACACAACCTTACGCAGTGCGTATATCTATATATATATATAATATATATATATACACGTGTACATTTAATACTAATTCTATTTGTTAGGGAGAAGTTAAAAAAAAAACTCAGAGAACTTAAATACTATGAATAGTATTTTTTCTGCAAACGTCGATACGTAAAACGACAGACGCTTGTGACAAACTAGGCAGTTTATGGTAAGAAATCTAGCTCAGAACACTAACTTTTGTACACTATACCTACTCCACCCCCACTTGCTTTCTATTGTCATCACGCATGTTTGGCTACGGCATTGAGCTCTACATCTTATCATCTATAATACTATATCTTAGTTAGGGTGGCATCTGTCGAATTAACGTGCGC
>NW_014577072.1:143739-145197 GCF_000485595.1 Priapulus caudatus
ATTATTTATCTGGGCATAATTAATAAAAAATGTAAAAAAAAAATATAAAATATTAGCGCAGAAATTGAAATCCCGACGAATTGACACAATTTTCCCAGATCCCAGACAATTTTAGAGGGTGTTTCCCACGTCCCGATGGACTTCTATTCCCGAATCACGAAAAATTTATCTGACATTTCCCAGTTCCCAGGTAATTAAAATGGCCAATCCCGCGTCCCGAAAATACCCGTTCCCCCCCTCTATATACTGCCCAGTCGAAACCGGTTTCTTGGCGTGAGACAGCAAGCGATGCTGGCGCGCCCAGTCGACGTCGCAGCGCGTCGCGTCACCTGGCCGTCCAGCTTGTCACCGCTATTGTCCCAACGCTTAAGAGGCCCGTCACCATTTGTGACCGCTTGTCACCGCTTGTCCTCATTTTTGTCAAGTTTATAGGTACAAAAATGCCTGTCCTGCATGGCGCCCCGTAAGACCAGTATCGCGTCTGAGTTGGTCGATGTACGTCAGTCGCTGGCCGCCCCGAGAAGCCCAACCCTGTTGAGGTTCCCAGAGATCGAACCAAGTCGTGCGCGGCAACATTACTGTGTCGGACACAGCGCCCCGCCAAACGCAATCTTTTCGATCGTATCTTAGAGGAGAGCGGTGGTAGTTCTTCATAAAGCACCTCATTCGGAACACGATCCTGCCAGGTGACATTACATACTTTTCGGAGCATACTCGTGTAGCATCCATCAAGTCTGGTCTCGTCTCCTACTGTGAATGTCCAGGCTCGCATCCGTAGGTGAGAATTGATTCTACTGAGGCCACGAAGATACGCTTTTTTAGCCCTTCCGCCCTATTTGAGTTCCAGATGTTGTTCAGCTTGTGGAGCGCACGCCAAGCCTGGGTCTTTCTCACGCCAATATCTTTACCTGACGAGTTGATATACGAGCCTAGGTACTTGAACTCATCCTTGACAGATAATATTTCACCATCGAGAGTAGTCAGCTCTACGCTATCCGGGATGTTAAAGGGTACTACCTCGGTCTTTTTAGTATTCAAGGATAGTCCACATATTGAAGCGTGACAATATGCGTTTATACTACTAACACAACACCTGATTTCAATAACGCTAGATATGTGTTCGCATAGCATAATACATGTGCACACGCGCGCACATACACGCACGCATACACGCACACGCACACGCACACGCACACGCACACGCACACGCACACGCACACGCACACGCACACGCACACGCACACGCACACGCACACGCACACGCACACGCACACGCACACGCACACGCACACGACACACACACATGCACGGCCCGCACGCACGCACGCACGCACGCACGCACGCACGCAGGCACGCACGCACGCCCGACACACACACACACACACACACACACACACACACACACATATATATATATATATATATATATATTCTTGTTTACGTACCGGTCGGTCGTTA
>NW_014577072.1:145207-155976 GCF_000485595.1 Priapulus caudatus
ACACACACACACACACACACACACACACACACACACACACAATATATATATATATATATATATATATTCTGTTTATACCGGTCGGCTTGGTAAGTAACGGACGAAAATTTTGTGTCCCTTTTGATTAAAAAACCAAGATTTTATTACATTTAACATTCTTAATTCATAAAGTTTAATGCACACAGTACTCACAATATTTTACTCAGGTGTTAGCAATCATATTATATATCCAGTGGCTAGGAAAATTGAATTCGCTTTAACACGATTTTAATTATAACGTAGATTTTCAATGATGCAGTAACGTGGGTACGCACAACTTGACTACGGTGAAGTTAAAATTCCCAATAACAGTTTAAATGTTATATTTAGTCGCATTTTATAGAGCAGTATGTTCTGTTACGTTGAATTGTTATTAAAAAGCTCCATAAACACAAGTTATAACTCAAATACCTTATACTTTAACAATTTAATGTCATCCCGATATTTAGCGCGTATTTTAAAACTTGCGTCTGCGTTTCCTTATATGTATAGCGACGTGTGAAGCCAGGGCGTACAGCAAATGATTTATGACAATAACTATGGCTATTTGACTGAATTGAATTTATGACTGATTTATGACAATAATTTCTTGCCGATTATGAAACAACGGATTTTTGTGAGAGACGACGGTTAAAAAAGTCAGCAAACGGTTTAAAACAAATGCATTAAACACTTGTATAATCATGCCCCAATATTTTCACCATATATCTTTTAAGAAGGGCAGAATTTATGTAATCATCTGCAGACAATCGTTGTCACATCTCCACTCAGGGCAGCAGCTTGGATAACCCGTCTCTGGTGTTTCATCTGTGAGCGTGCAACACTGCTCCATGGCGGGTGTTACAGGCTTTTCTTCCCACTGTAACCACCTCGTGGTGCAGCTGAAATACACGATATAAGCATAATGATAATGCAAAAGTATATATAATACATACAGACTCCGTGGCTTTTTCAAGGAAGACTTTGGTTAGGTAGTTTGCATAGTTATGGTCTAAAATTGGCATTAGATTCGCGCGCACGCGCACGCACGCGCACACACACACGCACGCACACACGAGCGCGCGCCCCCGCGCACACATGTATTTACAAATGTAAATAAATATTCATGGATGCGTACTCGTTATACTACAACTAGTGATTGTAAATTATTTGATGTATAGACATACCCGTAAGCACACTGCATGCGTTGCATGTAGTCCCTACTACACACAACTATAGTAAAACAACAGCATAACAATTACTTGACTTACTATTGACAGTGTAGGTTATCGGTTGGTGGAGCGCAAATACATATCTCGCATGTTCCCTCCGGAGTGAAGCTGTCACCCAAGCGGTACTCCATGCCATTTGCCGTGCAGGTGTCTTCTTTACAGAGTCAAGAATACATATTAGCCGCATCTTTAATGCACAATACTTGACTTTAGTCTCTAGTCTTGATTCAACTTTGAATGCTAGTTATTACTTTTCGAAACGAAACGCTAAATGGCTGCATTAATCGTCTATAAAGTGTAAAAAATGATGCTAGTTTATTAAGCGAAAATACAGGCCAGTATTGAAAACTAATCAGGTACACTCTATATAGTTAAGACATACCGTCGTTGACATTGGCAACCGATGTAGCCCGAATCAGAGTCACGGTTGTAAGCAGCGTGATTATTCCTGTGAGTCTCATCTTGGCTGTGGTCCGAGGTGCTGTGGCTGTGGCTTGTATCGTAGCTGCATATAATTATACGACCGTATTTAATTTGATACGTCTAAACCCGCATGCATGCACCACTTACGCCTTGACGATATTTTTCCCGTATAATATGCGTCACATTGTAGCGCTGGTATTACTCGCATGAAAAACTGACTCTGGTTAACTCTGGTTAACTCTGGTTAAACGGAGCCCGCATGGACAGCTTTCCGGACACTCGAGTGCTTGGATAACTGACCACGAAGTCTCGAATCTAATCGAAACACAGCTTCGCCGGTTATTGAACAACTGAATGCTGGTCGAAATGTCAAATGACATAGTAGCACACATCAGTGTAATGAAGAGATTTCTCTCTCATATACATGTACTCTGTGAGAGGCTCGTGTCGATGTATAGTGTATACCGTAACCCTAGGCTCTGCTATGGTACGCGTACATTAATTAATGTACCCTAAGGTCAGCATAAAATAATAGACAAACACAAAGTGTACGTACAACAATATATATATATTTCTTTATCACCAAACTATAGTCAACTAGAGCACTCGGAGAGCGCAGACCTCCGCCAAGTACAGTGATGATATCATCGTATGAGCGACATAGGGCTCATACATATTGACCTGGTTTCACATTGCAGTTCTACGTTTGCTGGTGCTGGTTTCAGTTTGTTACAATTGGCGAAACTTATGATAAAATGTACCTGGTTTGCGTTTCTTATCGAATGGCATTGCAGCATTTGTTAACACCTACAAGCAATATTGCAATGATGACAATTTTTATTAATTTTATTAATTAATTAATTGATTAAATAATTAATTGGAATTAATTAATCAATGCTATAAGTTACCTCATTTCTGACCTATCCTGAAAATTTAATTAATTAATTAATTAATTGGATCCGGATCACCACCAAAGTGTAATTAATGCTAAGTTACCTCATTTCAGACCTATCCTGAAAATTTTATTACAATCCGTTCATAAATTTTTCAGTTAGGCTCTACACAAAGAAACCCACAAACGCACGCCGGTGAAAACATAACCTCCTGCCAACCCCTTGGCGGAGGTAATAATATTGGGGCGCGTCGAGTTAGTAAAACAACAACAGTTAGTCACACAAATACAATCCGTAAACCTGCGTTACGTCTCGTAAAGTACATAGAATGCACTACGTGTTTATCATATAATTACCAACAGAGTTTATGTATACGATAAAAAGGAGTTTATCACAAAAGTACTATGTTTAAAAGAGTTTAGAGAAAAAGCACGGCAATACGATAAAACACGAATACGATAAGACAATCCTATTGATACATACCACAGGGAGAGCCAGAGGTTGGTTCTACCGTCTATCGGAAAGTTGTCTCTATATATACCATTTTTCACTGACCACGTGATTTAACTAGGACCACGAGTTTTGGCAGTGTATGTTAATTAGTTTCAGAGATATGCCTAGCCTTGGTCAGCTTGACCACTAGTCCTTGGTCGTACCAATTGTTTGTAGGCTAATTACTTATTTACGATGTCGACCTTGCTGCTGTTTGTAAAGCTAGCAAGGGTTAATTTCTGGCCTAGGCGCGTCCCATGCTTGTCAATCATTTCTTAATCACCTTCTTTCCAACGCGCGGTTTTAACTTATAATAACTTTCGCTTCATTACATCAGGGCACCATTGCGAAAATGTGCACATAGTAAAACAGTGTATCGCCTTTCATTGTATTATGTAGTGGGCCTACCGTGCATACGGCAGGTGATGAGTAAAACAAAAGGTATACGCCCTACCTTGGCTAATAGGCTGACTCGCCACTTCTCTTTTCACACTTATTCTTTACTTCCGCTTTCTTCTGACGCCTCACCTCCTAAGCAACCGCCCACAAACAAATCTCAATTTACCTCGTTCTCCACCTCCCTATCACCCACCTAATTATCTCCCTCTCTATCGACCTGTCCTCACCTCCGACCAATATCCTTTGCGTTTCTCTTTAGTTTTCCTCCCAATTATTAATCTTCTACATAGATAGGTCTCAGCCACTCACTGTTGCACTGCATTTCCCTTCCAATGTTCATTTTATCGACATCTGGCTTCCTTCCTTATGAACCCACTATTTTTCGGGCTCCAGCTTCTCCTCCACATTCATCCACCTTCAGCCGAGATCTTACCAATTGGATCAGAAAAGCGAATAAGGGACAGAAACCTAATTAGTGTGTGCGTGTGCGTGCGTAAGTGCATGCAAAATATTCAAAAAATTTCAACTTCAACAAACATATAAATATATATTCAAAAAACTTATATTGAAGTATTAAGCTTTATGAGTAGATATTTACAATGCATTGTAGTAATTCATAAACAAAAACATTCCACATTATTATTATTAATATACATATATATCAAATCATAAACATCAATATTATACCAAATAGATTACTTAATATTTTCAAAATGTTTTTGTTGACTCATTCTACTGATATATAAGCATAGATATTTACAATACATAATAATAATAATCCCTAAATAGAAACATTCCACAATCATTATTGATATTATTTATATATTACTATACATATATACATATATACCTATAATCATATCAATTCAATATTACTCAACAGATTAGATTAACATTTACAATACATTAGATTAGATTAGATATTTACAATACATTGTATTATTTCCTGAACAAAAACACGCCACATAAACATTAATAATATTATATATATATTACTATACATATATACATATAACCAGAAGTGAATAATAGAGATATCTATTATTCACTCCTGATATAACCATATCAAATCATGAAAACAAAATCATACACAATTTTAATTTCGTCTCTCATTTGCTTTATGCATTTACTATACTTAAACATATATAATTATATAATATTATGAACATGGTAATGAATATTATATCGAACAAATAACGTAAAAAGCATAAATTTAATTTAAATATTTTCTCTATATTATGCATCTATACTTTCTCCAGCTGTCCTATTTGGTGTCCTGTTTGGTATCCTATGCAATACAATTCCAAATTGTTTTCAAGACATAGAAAGAGCCAAATGTAGGACTACGCACGTGCGTATATTATATATATATATATATATATATATATACACGTGTACATTTATACATAATTCTATTTGTTAGGGAGAAGTTAAAAACTCGGTTAATATCTGAATATATTTTTTGCAAACGTGATACTAAAACGACAGCTTAGTGCAACTAGGCAGTTTATGGTAAGAAATTAGCTCAAACACTAACTTTTGTAACACTATACCTACCTCCACCCCCCTGCTTTCTATGTCATCACGCAGTTTGGCTACGGCTTGAGCATCTACATCTACATCTATAATACTATATAGTTAGGTGGATCTGTCGATAGTGCATGAGAGCACGTCTAGGCTGTTCCAAAACAGAGCATGCAAATGTGTGTATAAATAATCTTGCGTATATACATACGCACGCACGCACGCACGCACGCACTCATGCACGCGCGCGCACACGCTCTCGCGCGCACACATACGCACACTCATACTCGCACGCACATACGACCACCCTAGATACAAACGTAGCTACCAGTATTCAGCTTAGCAGTGACGATTTGACCAGAGATATACACTACAGTAGTGGATTACTGAAATCAATTTAATGCAATGAACACTACATGCTACACGTTTTATGTCTGCGCGCGTTTGAGTCCACGTGCGTGCGTGCATGCATAGGTGTGCGTGCGTGCGCGCGTGCGTGCGTGCTTACGATTTTGCGTGTGCGTTTGCATTTGCGTACGTCTGCCTGCCTGCCTGCGCAATTTCACAAACACCTCGCTCTGCTCAGACAATTCTTCTCGCGGTGGTTTCTAATCCGCTGACAGCGAAGACGACGACGATAATAATATTAGCTGTTCAGTATGCACCGGAATGTAATCATAGTTGTCTCCACGTAGCTGCCAGTTGTTTCCACAATTTTATACTGGCTGGTTTAACATAATGCTATTTATTAACACGTTGGACGTTTTACTATGTGCACACAGTTTGTTGCTATTATACGTATCAGATTAAACTCTCGCTCCTTATTCGTCCACCTCAACAACCTTCTATATACGCAACACAGTGAAAAGGACCCGCGACTGCTAAACATACGATTATATTACATACATATAATTCATGGTTATGGCTACTGTCGTCATTTACAGGGTTATTGTTAGGGTTGGCGTTAGTGTTATGGTTAGGCTTAGGATTAAGGTTAGGGTTAGCGTTAGAGTTAGGGTTGGCGTTAGTGTTATGGTTAGGCTTAGGATTAAGGTTAGGGTTAGCGTTAGAGTTAGGGTTAGTGTGAGGGTTAGGATTAGGGTTAGGGTTAGTGTGAGGGTTAGGATTAGGGTTAGGGTTAGGATAAGGATTATATGGGTTAAGGTTATGCGTTAGTTGCTATGCAATTATTCTGACATAACCACACAGATGTAATGCCCGAATCCAATTTCCTAATCCCCAATTGCGATTCACCAACATTGCAGCAGTACATCCCCAGTACATCACAACTGCATTTTTATTTTCCCAGTGTTGACAGTACCGTTGTCGTCGTAACAGATCTAGACAACAGTGATGCATAGCATCATTTCTCATCCTTACTGCGCGTGTGAATTCTTCCATTGTGCTCATTTCCATGTGCCTCTCACGTATAAGTATCTGTTTGTATGCGTGCGTGCTCGTGCGCGTATATCTGTATGTTTGTATGCGTGCGTGCTCGTGCGCGTATATGTATCTGTTTGTGTGCATGCGTGCTCGTGCGCGTATATCTGTATGTTTGTATGCGTGCGTGCTCGCGCGCGTACAAGTATCTGTTTGTGCGCGTGCGTGCTTACGCACGTACACGTATTCACGGATGTGTAGCGATCTGTTTGCGCACGTATACGTTTTTGGGCATGTACAAGTAAGTACACGTATACTATAACCAGAAGCCAAAAAATCAAACGTAATTTTTGGTCCTGCAGTCTCTGTTTCCTCCATCGGCCGTCGGTGATTTGATGCCTCTATTATGACTGCAAGATAAACACGGAGAATAAACACATCTGCAGTAAATAAATGCTAGGTAGGCGAAATACAAACAACAGAATACCCAGTGTCTTTAAATATATTTTGGTATATAGGAAATAGCAACATGGAAATAAATCAATGTGCGAATATATGTGTGCACACATGTAACGCGTTCCTCACGCTCTGCTATGCTGTTGTTAAAAATTCTCCACACACGTTACGTTCAAGGTTTTCTCCTATATAGGAACAGGGACTTACATATTGGCATCTTGCGAGAAGATATTCTGATATCAGTGCATGCCACTGCCTTTTCCTGTGTAGCCACTTCCGTGTCTTTCGCGTTCATTCACTAGCGGTGTTGTGATGCCACTGACTGCCAAGTCACCTGCTGCCACCTGGTAACAGGCTGTATCAAAAATTTATTCAGCGCGACATAGATGAAAAGCTTCATCACTGGCTACTAGAAAATATTAATATCAATCTTGTAACCTCATAAAGATTCATCTTGCTTATATTCTAAGGCTTGTCTCGAAGATGGAGCTAGTAGATTAGCACGATTGATCAAACTTGTAAGGTACGTGGCATCGCGTGAGGGCTACAGCAAACATTCACTCATTGCCTCGCTCATTTGCACGCGCAATACATTAAGCGGATACGGTTTTTCGGTTAAATATCTTTCGCTTGTATATATGTAAACCTCGACACGCTGAAAAGTCACAGTGAAACCTCGTACTTACCAGTCACAATTTATGATTGAATCAGTGGCGCCATTTCCACGCTCCCTCGGCCACCGGTCGGGGATAACCTTTTGAACTGCAATGAAACAAAATAGAAGGCGATATGAACTATGAGTATCCATTAGAATGGTCTAGTAGGCACTACTCGTTTAGAATTTAGCAGTTCTGATCCGACCTTTAGACGCTATGATTTTTAAGATTAAATTTCCAAAAAACATCTCTGCTTGCATTTAATAAAATTTAGCCATCAGCAATATGTCAGCCATGCAGGAAATTGCTAAAGATAGAGCAGGGAAATCGATAGTGATTCGCTCGAATAACAAGAAAACCCTATATCATACCGGGCGTAGCAGGACACTACCGAGGTCGATGCAATCTCCGATGATGCCCCGGTAGAGTGCTCTTGGAATGACTTCCGACTCTGCTGTTGTTTACTACAAATGCGCCAGCACGACGGAGGCAACCGGTCGACCGGCGTAAGGTTGCTCAGACATTTTCCAGAGTCTTCGCGAGAGGCTTGCATGAGCCGCCACCTGGTGCAAAGCGAGGGCAGGGCCGACCTGAGAGATAACCGGCTATACAATAGAGCGAAGATAGTACAGCTGTGGAACCAGTCATTGCGAGGGCTCACAGTTCCACATGTGGCGGAGACATCATGTGGGGCGACGGCGCACAGGAGCAGAGAAGCCGTCTGGTGCGAGGCACTGACGTGCGAAGTCGATAAAGCACAAACTATATGACGGAGGTGCCGTCCGCCGGCAGGTGACGAAGAACCGTAATGCCGTCGAACGTCGATCTGGAGGTGCGTCTTACGTCGACGGATATGGGCCGTGTGCGCGTAGGGCGCTTCTTCAGAACCTGGCGAGAAGAGCATGCAAGAAACTGCTAACAAGGTTGAGGCAGCAGTGGCCAAATTCAACAGGAAGGACATGGGTCTAGTGTGTGATCGAGTTAGAACATTGAATGAGGCGCGAGGCCTCTCGCCCGTCACTCCGATACGAACAGAACGACAGGCGACAAGAGGTAAAACAATCCGCTGTGGGCCGGTTCAGGTAAGACACCATTCCAATCGGCTTTGCAGTGCATATACACGGTGACGGAAAACTGATCATCGGGGTGGACTTCTTAAATAAACTGTGCAAAAAAGCAGCTCACCTACGCGCTTCCAATAAAAACGTGATCTGTCCAAACCACCATGCACGGCCACTGCGTTCTGCAAACTTGCGTCGCGACGAATCCATTGGGGATGAGAAGTGCTATGCAGGGAGAATCATGGAAGAGCTCGCAAAGGACACGAATCCACTTTTGTGTAAATGTCATGACGACAGATGGCGCGAGAGACGGGGACAGCAATGCGGCGATCGGTCTGCAGGAAGCTGTCGGCAACACGTCTGAAAAGGAAGAATGTGTATTGGATGTGAGAAGTCTCAACGAGAATCGGCGAAAATGCATTTCTAAAACTCACGTTAGCTCGCACACGTTCTCTCGAAAGACTGAGAAAAAAGCGAGAAAACGTGAAACGGCGAGTCGTGCCCGACCCAAGAGGACACTGCGAGGCAGAATATCGAGCGGCGTATATGGCACTGCGAGATAGCTATAGCAAACTCATTGCCTAATCGTGCACGCGTAATACTATAAGCTAATACGTAATACTCTTTCGCTTGCATATATGTAAGCCTCGACACGCTTCAAGGTAACAGTGAAAAAAGTTATCCGTCTTGCCAATCACCATTTATGAATGAATTTCTGGCACCATGTTTACGCTCTACTCGGCCACCGGTCGGCGAAAACCTCGAAATTCGTCGACTTTTTAACTGCAATAAAACAAAATAGAAGGCGATACGAACTACGAGTATCCATCAGAAGGGTGTCGTAGGCACTACTCGTTTATAATTTAGCAGTTCTGAAGTTTACCTTTTGACCCATGATTTTTAAGCATAAATTTCCCAACCACATGTTTTCCTGTGTTTTCAATAAACTCCCCTAAATTCAGTAAAGCACAAACTTTATGACGGAAGTGCCGTCCGCCGTCAGGGAAGAAGAACCACACCGTCGATCACACCGTCACATCGGTCTGCAGGTGGGTCTCACGTCAACGAGAATTGCCTGTGTATGAAGAAGGCACGTCTTCAGCACGATGTATGTACTTCCGCCTTGCAAAAAGAGCATGCAAGAAACTGCTAACAATTAAGGTTGGGGCGGCAGTGGCCGAATCGAACAGAACGGACATGGGTCTTGTGCGCGATCGAGTTAGAACATTGAATGAGGGACGCGGCTTCTCCGCGCGGCTTCTCATACTCAGAAATAATTATTTTTTATTATTTTATAATCTTTATTTTTTGTTATTTTATAATCTTTTTTTCTTTTTTTTTTATCTTTTTTTTTAATTACCTTTGCCAAGGAGGTTATGTTTTTGCCCCTGTTAGTTTGTTGGTTTGTTGGTTCTGATGATTTTTTTTTTGACGAGTTGGTCTTGGGCCAACAACCAATCGATTAGATATTGATGGTGATCAGGATCCAGATCTGGTTCCAGGTTTGTTTTGTTTTTTATTTATATTTACACAAAAAGATGAAAATTCTATATTGGGTGTACCAGCGAGATGGCGGGACTGTTACGCTGTGGCAGAGGTTTGCTATCTCCGATTGCTCTTGTTACTAATTATTTATTAAACTTAGGTACGCACATGATACAACATTCATTTGTATTACCAAGTATCACAACTGAACACATGCGTGTTGAACAGCATATTTCAGACCGAAAACGTTAAAACATGAAAATGTAGCGCCTTAATTCAGTAATATTAAAATATTTGAATTCCAGTAAATAAATTCCAAACCTGTGATAAGCTAACTGGGTCACCTAAGTGCATGCATGCTTATTTTAATGGAAATTAATTAAAAATAGTTAAACTCTGCTAGAATCATATAGTATGATTCTAATAGGTCTGTACATACTTGTAAATGATGTTGTTTCACAATTTACACGCATAACAACCCTAACCAATGGTTATGTGACATAATGAAAAATACCCACTATTAGCATGGGTATATTTTTCTTAAAAGCAATATTCTGCACATGCACGCACGCACCACACACATGCACACACGCACTACACACATGCACACACGCACCCCACACATGCACACACGCACCACACACATGCACACACGCACTACACACATGCACACACGCACCACACACATGCACACACGCACCACACACATGCACACACGCACCACACTCGCACCACACACATGCATACACG
>NW_014577072.1:157232-172773 GCF_000485595.1 Priapulus caudatus
TATATATATATTAGTCAGAAATAGCTAAACGAGCCAGGTCAAACAGAGGTCATGGGGACATAGACCTTATCTGCCAGAATAAGCCACGCCACTGAACCATGCCGCACCACATTAACGCTGAAGTGGTCGTTGTCGTATCAGGTACTACAGATATGTACCAGAGGTACATATATGTATACACAAAGTGTACCAGACTTGTACTACAGACGTGTACCCTAACCCTAACCCTAACCCTAACCCTAGCCTTAACCCTAACCCTAAACATACCTTATATAAAAATATAAACATAATACTAAACAACCTAAAACTACCTAGTGTACATATCTGTAGTACCTGATACGACAACGACCCCATCTGCCACATTAACCCACCATAATACTCACCTAACCCCCTCCACCCCACGCTACATCACATCACGCGCCACGCACCACCCTAACACATAAGACCCCAGCCTGCCCCACTTCACAGCACACCACACACGTGGACATGCAGGCACACGTACACGCACACGTATTCACAGAGAGCAGTGGTAGATGAATTTTACATGTACATAAATTTAATGAATCGCCATCTGTTGTTTACCCACAAAAATTACTGACTTTTCGTGTAAAAAAACACAACCCCGTGATTAAGGAATAACGAAAGTGAGTTCAGGTTAGTGTTTCATATCATGCTATTTTTTAAAATTTCTGCTAATGTGGAGAATATCGAATAACTTCGAAACCTAACATCATTCATTACAATTGCGCTGAACTCTACGATATGCGATAAAGCAAATTTGTACTTATCTGTCGTTGATTAGCTCAGCAACGCCGCTCAGGGAACTGTTCAGCAACGGACAGTCTCTGCATCCCTCCACATCCTTGAAAAATTGAAAAATTTATAGTGGAATATTTAATTAATTAATCATAAACAATTATGGGTATTCTTAAGCAATAAGCAACTATTATGATTTTTATGATTTTATATCCTTTAGTGAATCTGTTATTCATTGTAATATGAGAGCCTACTTCTGCCAATGGCCCTAAGATAACGCGAGAGTGCGAGACTGAGAATACGTGCGAGAGAAAGAGAAGATAACAAGAAAGGGAGAAGAGAGAAAGAGAGCGAGCTGAAGACAGCGTGTGCGCGCGCTGGAAGCACGCATGCGAGAGAGAGAGAGAGAGAGAGAGAGAGAGAGAGAGAAGAAGAGAGAGAGAGAGAGAGAGAGAGAGAGAGAGAGAGAGAGATGAGAGAGAGAGGAGAGAGAGGGTCAACAGAGAACTAGATGCGAGAAAATTGGAGAGAAAATTTAAGAGCGAGATCGCGAGAGAGAAAAATGAGAGAGCAGGAAGAGAGCGATGAAGAAAAACGTGGTGGCCGCGGGTGTGTGAATGTTTGGGGGGAGGGAGAGGGAAATCGAGAAAGAGAAAATGGGATAAGAGCGCGGCGAGAGAAGAGAAGAGACATATAAAAGGAGAGAGAAGAGAGAGAGGATTGAGATAAAGAGAAGAGAGCGCGGGCGCCGAAAGAGACGAAAGAGCAAGGAGACAAAAAGAGAGACGAGATGGAGAGAGAGAGTGGCGAAAGAAAAGGGGAGAAGAGAGAGAGAAGGAGAGTGCGAAAGAAAAGAGATGAGATTACAAGAACGGGCGTGAGAGTTTATATGTATTTTTGTATTATATATTATATGATTATTATATACTAGCTGGACCATGTGTGAGAAAGCGAGAGAGGTATCTGTGGGCTAGGTGGAATGTCAAACACTTTCGAAAGATACAACCAAGGTTCATCAAGTAATGAATAATGACGCGCCCGCCATGCATCAGATCGTAAGCCCCGCGGCTCATCGTCGGTAATTGGAGCTAGCTAGCTGTCCTCTTGATTTACTACAGGAATGTCGGATACACTGTGTTTACACCAAAAAAAACCAGTTCATTCCCTTAATTCATCGTTGATGACACCGAACACTTGTAAAACTCAAGCGCACTTCGTTTCTGGAAAAAAACGGCATCAAGAGTTTGCGCCCTCGACCCGACGCGAATCTACCCGACGTTCACCCGGCCCCCGGCCGTTCGACTCACGGCCAGCGAAGAGTGAGAGAGCGATTGATGGCTGCGCGACCTCCCTATACGCCGTGCCACGTGGATATGCACGTGACCCATCCACCCCTGAAACGGAGGAGAGAAGCGCATAGATTTCAGTTCCGGTTCCCGCGTTGCAAGAGAGAGTTTATTATACTACACTCAGTACTAAGTAGATCACATGCCTTTTCGTTTTACGCCGCGTTTGTTTACCCACGTCGGTGAGTGCACAGATGCTCTACTGACCTGCGCTCGCAGACTCGTGTCTAACCCCCGACTGCCGGTATGTCTGGTAGGCCGGTGAAGATAAATGCGGCGAGCGTGCGCCGTGTGTGCGTGTGTAGCGCGTGGCGTGTGCGTGCGTGCCGTGCGTGTTGTGTGTGCTGTGGTGTGTGCGTGTGTGTAGGCGCGCCCGCCACCAGCGGGTCGTGTGTAGTGTGTGTGTGTGTGTGTGTGTGTGTGTGTGTGGCTGCGTGCTCGTGCGTGCGTGCGTGCGTGTGTGTGGTCTGGGGTGTGATGGTCTGTGTGTGTGTGGTCCTGTGTGTGTGTCTCTGTGTGATGTGTCTCTGTGTGTCTCTGTGTGTGTGTGTGTGTGTGTGTGTGTGTGTGTGTGTGTCTGTGTGTGTGTGTGTGTGTGTGTGTGTGTGTGTGTGTGGTGTGTTATGTGTGTAGTGTTGTGTGTGTGTGTGTGTGTCGTGTGTGCTGGCCGTGTGTGCGTGTGTGTGGCGTGCGTCGCGTTGCGTGCGTGCGTGTGTCTTTGTGTGCGGTGTGTGTGGTGTGGCAGCGCCAGCGCGCGCGCGTGTGTGTGTGTGTGGGTGTGTGTTGGGTGTGTGGTGTGTGTGTGTGTGGTGGTTGTGTGTGTGCGTGTGTGTAGTGTGTGAGTTAATACGAAGTGATGAGTGTTCATAGGTGTGTGAGTGTGTGAGTGTGTGTGTGTGTGTGTGTGTGTGTGTGTGTGTGTGTGTGTGGTGTGTGGTGTGGTGTCTGTGCGTGTGTCTGCGTGTGTGTTGTCGGTGTGTGTGGTGTGTGTTCGATGTGTGTGTGTGTTTGTTGTGTGTGTGTCCGGTGTTGTGTGTGTGTGTGTGGTGTCGTGTTGTGTATGTGTGGTCGTGTAGTGTGGTTATGTGTGTGTGTGTGTGTGTGCTGGTGTGTGTGTACGTGTGCCTGGTGTGTGTGTGTGTGTGTGTGTGTGTGTGTGCATGTATATCCACAGACGCGATGAGACCGGTAAATCTCAACAATTTATCGACACCGTCGCACGAGTGCTTTCGAAACGAGTAGCATTCGTTTCCAGAGATGTGACTGTATGACTCAGAGACTATCTAACTAGAGATCTATACAATTTAAAATTCATAGTCATGTTTGTGAAAAGAAGGGGAATTTTCTGTCGTCATGCCTCGTAATTTACTATGTCGTATCATAAAATAATCACGTTTTCAGAATAAAATTTTCTTTTGTAATACTACTGTGCTCCACGAACAATCTCTACGTGGAGGTATTACCACGGTGAAAGTTCTTTATTGTAATCGTTTACGAATATTATTAGTTTTAATTCCTGAATATCCGGAGTCTGTAAGTTCCGTATAATCCTAGATGTGTGTAAAGTATTATTCACACAGGAGGAATAACAATATAGGTGCTCGACTGTAAGCAGTTCAGTGTACAGTTTCATCTATTGAAAAACAGTTAACTATCAATAAATATTACAATTTCATACATACGTATAATTCTCACATTCCCTACATTGTATAAATGAATTTGTGGCACACGGCGAATATTGCGTGCATGGTAGGTTAATCAGAAACGGGGCGGAATTATCTCACGCTTACTAATTACTAATTAGCACGTGTTGGAGGTGTGCGAGACAGCTTGCCCCTCAACCAATCAACGCTATCTGAAATTACAAAAGAAATGTAACGAGTAGGGTACTCGCTCTCCTCTGCGTTTCTCGCTAGGGGAGATCTTCGTTGTTATTTGCTTACGCTCTTTTTTAAGATTTAAACGTTAAACTTTCCGACTACTTTCACAGTGCAAAGAAAGATTTCGTGGATTAACGCTTCTCGTTTCGTGCGTGATTGAACCTAAGCGCTCAATTTTATGTAATAATTTTGGTAGCACTGTTCCATTGTTTCAGTCATTTAAGTAAATATAGAAACATTACGTGCCTTAGCTGGTGTTATTTCTCACGCCGGGCGATTACTTTATTTGGTAGCCTGTTCTGATTTCAGTTTATAACTCTACAAATAAATTATTGTTCTCTGCTATTTTTGATTTTTTTTTCAAATCTCAAAGCTTTAAATTTCTTTAAATTTCCTCAGCAGCGTCTAATTTTCCGTAGAAGTAAAAGCGCTGGCGCCGAATTTGGTTTCCATATTACCCGTGCAGCATTCTTAGGTTCATGTGACTGTAGCTCCTCAATTATTGCCCTCCTCTACTCCCATGTCTTTGTCCAACTTCTCGCCTTTCTTCCGTGATTCTGTCGCTTCATCCCCACCCCATCTTTCTCTCTTGCCCCACATACACCTCAATTTACCACATTTCTCTCTCTCTCTCTCTCTCTCTCTCATCGTCTTTCCCTCCTTCGCTCGTGCTCCTGCTCTGCGGCGTTATAAACCAAGGTTTACTGCTAGCTATCGGATGGTTTTACCTTCGAGAATTGCGAAGTAAATGCGAATTAATAGGAACAGTGTGATATATGTACTACAAGAAGCGAAATCTTAAAGATAAATCTGCAACATGCACGCAGATAGTTGTCGTTAATCTAATCAGCCATGTGTGTAGGCAAGAATATCACAAACAAAATATGTAGTCCAATCCAAAGTCATCGCAGATATTTGTTTAATTAGATATATTAAAACGAATGACAATTAGGCATGGAAACCATACTACGATTGGCCACAGTCAAAATACGAATGAACGGTATACGAATCTTGCAGCTTGCGCGCATGCTGCCCTCGGGACGTGAAGCTCCAAATGCTGATGGCTTCCCCTCGTATTTGTCATATGATGCCAGCAGAACAGGCTGGATATTGCTATTGATATGATAGCTGCCGTGTAAGCCGGCTCGATAGCCAGACCCACCGCAAGGGTGAATGTAACGCGACGAAATATCATAACTAGTGGCTGACACTGTAATCAAACGCACACGAACGCCACAGTCCATGCACGCGCGCACGCACATCTCGCCCTCACCAACGCACAGACACACACACACACACACACACACCACACCATCCACCACACACTACACACACATTTACTTTATGGCATCGAAGGATATATTTCCTTTGAATTGTCAATTATCCCATTTTATTTTTTGTGGTCACATTGGTTATTTTAACCAAACAATTTTTTTTTCAATTTTTTATCTTCAAAGTTTGTGGGCATCTAATGATCTAAACATTTCGAAACCAGTATATTTAAAGGTAGATATTAGATATGAAATACGTAATACATTATCGTTGTGATATATATATATAGTGAACATTCTAAGAAATAGCGAGATACTGCTAAAATGTCATGCGCTATGTCCGCAACGAACAAACAAATGAAATGTTTTGAATATTTTTTATTTTTTTTTTTAAACTAATCCGTTAGACATCGGTATTCGTTTTTGTCCACAATATGATAACATAATATATGCGAGAATAGCGCCAAGAAAAACAGCTGAAGTATCCAAGGAGCGTTTCGCAGCCGTATTATAGTCTATTTAGGTGCGGTCTGCGTGAGTGTACCGTGACTAGAACTACAATGGGATTACATAACTTCGCTCTTTTTGTTCTTATGTTGTTATCCTATTTATTCTTGTTTCTTATGGTGTTTTTTCACATCAATAATTTTATTTGTTTGTCATTCTTTTTTTCGTTGTTTTGTTTTATATCTTTTTGTTAATCTTTGATGTTGTATTTTATTGTTTTGCATTTTTGGTATTTTCGGATTTTTTTCCTTTGTTTTCTTTTGAGTGCCTCTTTTATATACCTACGCTATTGATAAGAATCTCATAGGGAGCATTGACGAACGAGTAAAGGTGCGTCCATGCAATAACATTTCTATAAATATTTCCCGTATTTGACTATAAAACGATTAGTGAAATGGGGGCAAATACTCGAGGTTTAATCACAACACATATTTTAATTAAAGCTAGGTTTAAACTATCCTATATTAAATATTCGCGACTCAATATAATTTCTATGAATAATATCTAAAAATGTGCTGCAACCCTCAACGATTGTTTGTTGTTTGCCCATAACGCCAGTGGCGCCACTATGTGCTTATATTATGCACTACTAAATTGTGCTACCCAACTTTCCAGCCGCAAACTAGACGCCGAGGGCGCTTCTTACATAATAATTTAAGCGAAGTAGGATTGCAATATCTATCATGCATGCCTATTTCCCATCAGGAATAACGAGCGCACCATCGCAGCTTATGGGGTCAGCCCGCAACAACACAATGCACGACTATTCATCGTGTTGTATTCCCTACAGTTCAACTATTACACCCGTCGCACACCAACACAGCTAACCACAGGTCGTCATGTCGATTTCCTGAACATTCTCTCGGATTGGCTCTTGACCGAGCCGAATGATCACTGTCGATCACGGATTCACCAACGACGTTAACAAAACACACACACACACACACAGTTATCACGTGTACGCAATTGATGTTGGCCACGAATACGCAACCTTCTCATCAGCGTGTGCCAGACTACCAGCGTTGTGTGCCTATATGCATCGTTTTATTACTCATACTGCGCTACATTAATTAGCTACGGGTGCAGGGTGATCGTACGTTAGAACTATATGGAAATTTTAGAATATACGTCTATAGACGAGGGAACCGTCTAGTCCCCACACAGCGTTCGATACTGAATTGACGCTGACTAGACTTAGGGATCCGTGAACAGACTCCCACGCTGTGCCCACTGGGTTGGAAACAGTTATACCTGTAGGAGAAATAGTATGCAATTATTGTTCAATTGTGGAGACAACATTTAGTTTTGTGATCCTCGAAAATCCGCGACGCTTTATATTGCCCTCATTATCAAGCAATAATATTATTGTTATATATAAAACCAGGAATAAATAACATTAGGTGAATATGACCGTGACATGCTAAAAGATAACAAGGAGAGACAACCGTAGTCTACCTATAATTTATTGTAGGCTGATGAATAAGCTTGAACCCGGAAGTCACCCTTTCCGCGAATAATCACAATCCAGAGAGATATATCTATATCTAGAGAAACTAATATATACACGGTTTGCATGTTGATTTTGCACGGATGCTCGTTTGCACAAACCGTTGCCCTGCTCAATAATAACCAAATGGCAGTGACACCTCCCGGCTACGATATTTTTACTAACACTCCAAGTGATTTTACTGTCTTTAGATTTTACCATATTTCAATACAACTATAGTCCTAAGCAACATATTACGTTAAAATGGGTGGAAATACCGGTGCGTTTGAAGATACTGTTGTTTTCATCCACGCCCCACACAACACGATCGCCGGAGGAAACCTGCTTCAGAGAGCCGTCCACCTGTTCCCAGCCAGTCCCTGCGCCGAAGTTGCCATCATTGTAATCAAATAGAAATGATATGAGGCAGCTAATTAACTAATAATTCCCCCCCAATAGAACATAAAATGAACTGTTGCGCAAACTGATGCGTCCGTAAGAGTTTTAGGATATAGAGCACGTATACCTTCACCTCCGACTCCGCTTCCTGTGCCGATCCTAAAGAATATTTCGTTTGTGGTGCTGACTACCCAGACCCCTGCCTGGCCAACGGACACCCACTTCGTCCAACCCTTCATGAAGATCCATGACGATCCGCGGGAGTAGTACGCCGATGGACCAATATGGTTGTACGTTTCGTTTGAGTTTCTGATGCACCACTTATCGTTATTAACTTGGTTAGCGCTAACGAGACTGGCTTCACCAGTCACTTGCACCCACTTCAATCCTGTTGGGTTATCGTCATTTATGCCTACAAGATTATGACATAAACATTTTCAGTTATGACGATTAAAGAAATTATCGTTGCATACGCAGCAGAAATGTTTCTCTGGAGGAGACACTTTCCGCGTTCAAAATAAGAAATACAATGAAAATTACATGCATACGTAAAGCATAATTAGAAACTATCCTAATCTCAAAATAAAATTGCCAAAACACGTACCACGCCGATACCACAGAGTATCATTGTCATAGGCGATGGCCCACACGATATTGTTCGCAGAGCTTACTTGTCTACAAGAACCATCAACTTTTTTCCACCTTCTTCCTTTAACGCTTCGATTGTTCTGTATATAACACAAAAATTATACCATGAAAATTGCGAATGAATTTGTTTTCCAAGAGGGCACTCGGCAGCAGTTGCTATTACTTATATACATTGCATATCGTCAGTGTGAAATAATACTGTTTTATGTTTCTTTATAAATAGACCAGAGTTTGTTGGTTGACGAATAGAGATATATGTAAATCATTCGTACCTGAAATTATTAAAATCTGAAAAGTAAGTACATCTGTGTTCTCCACTTCTGTCTGTAATTATGCATTCACCCAATATAACAATTATAACGATTAATTAATTTATAATAACGATCAGCACCTGTTATTACCCGCCGGCAGCTGATGGTACTACTACACATATGTACTATAATTACCTTCATAATCATCTACTTGTGATGATCACCAACCAATCTTTCCAGTATATTACGCTTAGATTATTCGGTTTATATTTTTTAGGTTATTATACGTCTTTCAATTTGAGATTTTTTGACTTTCAGAGTTAGATTATTATTCTTATTCTTCTTCTTCTTATTATTACTACTACTACTATTAGATGGGTACTACTTTCTATACACAGTAGATCCCGTCTGTACGATTACTGATGCTGCGAAAACGATTGCGATAGAATAATATATATATATATACCCTAACCATATTAAATGCATATTCATCACAAAATATAACTCCTCTGGTGAGATATTGCGCATGCGCTAACACACTAACGTAGCCAGATTGTGTACTGGCTGGTATATGCAGCGGGGACCGTACATGCAAGGTCTTCCTCTCATTTCTTAAGTGAAGTCTCCTGATGGAATGTTATCATATTAATCTATGCTTGTAACTCCTCTTCATTTTAAATGCATAATATTTGCAAAATGTCATTCTTCTCGCGAGATATTGCGCATGCGCGACCACCGTTTCAGGCGTGCAATACGGACTGAAGACAACTTCATAATATAGCTTGCTGAGGAAGAAAGGGAATGGGAGACTGAGGAAAGGCGGCAGGAAAGATAGCTGGCGGCGGTAGAAGAAGAAGGAGGCTGAGCGAGGGAGAGCGGAGGCAAGGGAAAGGACGCGAGGGCATAAAGTAGGTGTTTTGTTCCCTACAGGCTAGGGCGCTCTCCGAATTATAAACACAGGTCTACTGATAAAAATTTATTTGAGAAATCTATGCTTAGATACCCCCTATAACCATATTAAATGCATATTCATCGCAAAATATAACTGCTCTGGTGAGATATTGCGCATGCGCTAACACACTAACGTAGCCAGATTGTGTACTGGCTGGTCTACGCAGCGGGGACTTTACATGCAAGGTCTTCCTCCTATTTCTTAAGTAATGTCTACTGATGAAATATTATCATATAAATCTCTGCTAAGATGACTCCTCTTCATTTTAAATGCATAATCTTTGCAAAATATTATTCTTCTCGCGAGATATTGAGCATGCGCGACCACCGTTTCAGCTGTGGAATACCGACTGAAGACAACTTCATAATATAGCTTGCTGAGGAAGAAAGGGCATGGGAGACTGAGGAAAGGCGGCAGGGAAGATAGCTGGCGGCGGTAGAAGAAGAAGACGGGCTGAGTGAGGGACAGGGGAGGCAAGGGGAAGGACGCGAGGGCATAAAGTAGGTGTTTTGTTCCCTGCAGGCTAGGGCGCTCTCCGAATTATAAACACAGGTCTACGGATAACAATTTATTAGAGAAATCTATGCTTAGATACCCCTAACCATATTAAATGCATATTCATCGCAAAATATAACTGCTCTGGTGAGATATTGCGCATGCGCTAACACACTAACGTAGCCAGATTGTGTACTGCCTGGTATACGCAGCGGGCACCTTACATGTGTGACGGCGCGGGTGAATCGAGAGTCGGGGAAATAGCGATTCGGGAAGTAGAATTCGGGGATAGCGTTCGGGAGGTATAGTACCGAACACCGAACACCGAAATCACCGAACACCGAAATAACACGCTGGTAAACAGGAACAGCCAATCACGGGGCTCGGCCAGTGAGCGATCGATCGTGATCAACGGTGTTAGGTAACGCGCGTGCGCGGACAGAGCGTAACTGTTAGGCGCGCGCGGTGATAGGCCACGAGAGCTGACTCATGGCAGGCACCCGCCGAGGGTATAAAAGGACACCGCGCGCCTGACGATAAGCAGTTGACGATAGCAGTTGAGTTAAAAGTTAATAGTTAAGTTAAGGAGTCGAGCTGACGATAAGCAGTTGAGAGGAGAGTTGAGAAGAGAGTTAAGAGTTGACAGTTGAGGAGTAGAGGGTTTGTGTAGGGAGTTATTCAGGAACCTACTGATGTGTATTTCAGAGTTTAGCGAGTTACTCGTAACGTTGAGCGAGTAAACTATTGTCGGGAGATATATCCTGGAAAATATAACACCAGCGCCGAAACGAGTGAGTACGACTCAGAAAGCTCTTGAAAGACTGGGCTCCGTTTCGATTACCGAGTGCGTCAGTATGTATGCTAAGCCCCAATTCTTCGTGTGTTGAATAAACATTATTCAGCTCTTAAGTACATCTTTTGCTCTGCGCCTCATTCCTCCGCACGGTCTAACAGCGTCCAATCTTACCGCCGAGCGAAGGGTACGCCTGTAACCGTAGCCTCCCTCACAGCCCATCTCATCAGTCTTACACAACGCACGCGCGGAGAAAATCTTCCGCGGAAAGGGTACTACAACGCAGCGAATTACCACCGACGCAGCAAGCACTACCGCAGCGGATCGTTTTAGAGCGGCGATTCTACTGCGAGCTGCGAGCACCTTTCGGGGAGCAAACATCTGACACCGAAAAGTTCGGGGACGAAACATCGACGCCGAAAAAGTTGGGCGAGCGAAAACCTGCGGGCGCAGGCTCGCAGAGCAAGGCCGAAGCCGTTACAGAATTGTGCCGGTGAACGCAGGATGACCACGTAGCCATAGTGAGTTCGTCGACACAAGACGGGGGAATCATGAAGAAGAGTGAGCAACGAAGACACAATAGAGCGCTGGACAAACGACGAAGCGACGAACGCAGCAGAAACGAGCGCCCGATCACAGTGGTGGTTCCAGGAAAGACTCGAGAAGGTCGGGATTCGCCAACGCCGGCTACCGGCGCGCGGACTAGTGAGGCGACGGATGCCACCTACGATTCTCACCTGCCGACACTATCACCAGGGAAGATTTCAGACCGAAGTCAGCTGGCGGTGAGGCGCCGCGAAGAGTGCGCGGCCGACCCACGGTGACGTTTCGCACCCGGAGACGCCGAAAGGCAGGGGCGCGACTGAGCGCAGCGGAAAGAGGACCTGGACGGGTAGGGCACGAGGCTCGCTAACCACCCTCCACTGCTATCTCGGGCGAGGCCGAACAGGCAGGCGCACAAACGAGGAAGGCCGGCAGGCGGGGAATGCGCAGGGGGGGGGGGGGGGGGGGGGGGGGGGGGGGGGGGGGGGGGGGGGGGGGGGGGCGCTACCACGAGCTACCGCGACGCAAAGGGAGAGAAACGTCGAGAAACGTCGGGCCGAAGAAATCGGGCGCCGAACTTCGCCAGGAGGTTCGGCAGCCAGAGATGAGAGTTCGGCCGAAGCAAATTCGGGCGCGCCAACTTGGCCACGGAGGTTCGGAGAGAGAGAGCTTCGGCGAAGGAATTCGGGGCGCCGAAATTTTCTTCGCCGCCGAGAAAGTCGGCATGCGGGTGCCGACGCATAGGGGAGGCAGCAAGAGCGGAGGATCGGCAAGATGGGACGTCGCTACACTCGATCCTGCGCGCGTCAGCACGGAGACACCAGGCCTGCCGCCTGGACGAACCCTATCCACATACCCCCGCAGGGAACGGCCAAAGATGGAGCGAGCAGGATGAAGGTGCGGCCCTTTCACCGGTCGCTGACGTCACGCTCACAAAACCTTTCTGCAGAAGTTCGAAAAGCGGCGAACCTTCAAACGAATGGGAGAGGAGGCGCGGCGGCGCAGTTGGCCTGCTGCATGTGAGGGAGCAGCGGCAAGCTACTGCTCACCTGCCGGGACTACGCTAGATAAGGGGAGTCTGCGGGCAGCGGCTCGCGGCGGGGGGCGCTTGAAATCCTTCGCCGAGAAGCTCAACATCAGGAGCGTTGAGACGCAGACGGAGGAGCGCACACTGAGACTGGGAACCGCTATAGCCCAAGACCTCAAGCGACTACACGAGGTTAGCCGCTGCCGGGGGGCCCGAGGAAGATTGATCGTAATGGGGAGGCGCAGGCATAATACGACACGCGCAACACGCCATTCCGCCGTACGTTCAGGGACATTCGGGCGCAGACTGTTGAGTCAGCCGCGCTGTTTGCCGCTGAGTACGAGGCGTTGCAAGAAGAGAGGAACCCCCGAAAAACCGTACATCGCGCCGTTGTGATGCCTGAGATGTGGAGCCTCCGGGAGAAGAGAGGTCGGCGAGAGAAGAGGGCGACGAGAAGATAGCAGTCGTGGAGGCTGATGAAGAGATCGGCCCAGGTAGCCGGTGGACGTCGATGGAGTGAGAGAACTCCAACTGCTCGCCGAAGGTGATGAGGAGGCGTTATGAAAGGGAACGTGCCGTCGCTGGACGAGCGCCGAAGTCGAGAAAAAGAGAGAACGGCTACGACGGACGAGGAACGATGGGCACGGGCGGGCAATGAACCCGACCGATGCCCCTGATCGCATGCTATCTTCGCTGTGGACGAGCCGCGGTCATGTGCTGACGGGAGTGTCAATCGAATCCACAATCACGCCGGAGCCGGACCAAGTCGAACAGCCTAACTGGCTCGCGTGGTCGCGCGGCTGCGCCGGGAAGGAGAAGAGAACTTGCCGCCGACGGCTGCCGGGCGAAGGAGCCGCCGCCACCAGCGAGGTCGAATCGCGAGGAGGCCGACGGAAAAAACTAGGCGAGGCGGCTCGGAGACAGCCGACACTTCCGGCCGGAAGGCAGCTAGAAGGCGACAAAGAGAGAAGGAGGCGAGGTCGTGTTGACCAGCGTACAACCACGGAACGTCAATGGCATTTGACTGTCGAGGTGTGGCGGCCCACCCCTGTGGAATTCATGGTCGAGCAACCAGGAGGCCGACCACATTATGGATTGGGAGGTAATTCGAGGAGCTACGCCCGAGGAAAGCCAGACACCTGGAGAGAGCGTCGAAAAGCTATGTACGACGTAGCAAGACATATCACCGTTGCCGGGTTGGCCGGGGAAATCGCGGCCCGACGCTGATCATGGGGTATTTCCCACCGCCCACATGATTTTCGCTTGGAAGTGGACGTCGGCGAAGGAAGTATCGGGATCCCGGCATGGACATACTCGGCAGTCAGGAATTGTCAAGTCGATGTCGGCCGAGGATCCTGATTCAATCGAAGACGTATTGCACCTGCTGCCACGGAGAGGAGAATTGAGCCGCGTAGTCTTGTGGCTACCCGACGGGTAACCGTACCCGGGCGACACCGAACCACGCAACTAGAAGGGCGACCTTCGGGGACCCGCGTGGCAATGAGGCGCAGGTGGTCACTTCGCGCGGAGGCCGCAGGAAGCGAATGTAAACCGAGGACGGACGAGGAGCGGAGGTACGGCCGCCATCCGGCCGAAGCCTGTGTGAATCGACTCGCCGGCGTCGTGCCTTGACATGTCAAGACACCGGCAAGAGGCACTGTGATCCGAGAGGGAGGATCGTCGTCGACTGAAGGAGGTGCAACGCCGTGAACCCGCGCACGGGAGGAACCCGGCCATAAGGGGCGGATATAAATACCTGCAGGAAGACGCGAAAGGTGGAGATGGACGAGACCGCCGCCATAAGGGAGCGGGATATAAGAACCCAGAGGAAGACCGAAAGAAGAGATGGAAGAAGCCGCCATAAGGGGGCGGATATAAATACAGGAAGATCGAAGGAAGAGCCGAAAGACCGCCGGATGGGGGCGCGGGAGAGAAGTTCCAAAAGAGAACGAAATGTCAAACTAGCGAAGAGCAGCCAGCGAGATGAGGCACCGCGGCAGTACATCTAGCAAGAGTTGGCAGCCGCTGCTCAGCTGAGGAGCTTGATGGGACACAGAGAAAGAAGATCGTTGAGCTACTCGAGCTCACCAAACCGGTCTGTTGCCCGCACCGACAGGAATCGCTGGGGCCGTACTTCCGCATATAGTTCGAGCACATGATCGATACGGGCGATCAGCCGACTACTCAAACAGCACCGAGAGATGCCCAATTGGGCGAGACAACACATAATGGACGAAAAATCGACACGATGCTGAGGAGGTGTCAACGAACCCAGTAGTAGTCCCTCTTCGCCTGCTCACTGTCGTGCTCGTGACGAGAGAGGATGGGACACCAACGCGCTTTGCGTCCGACTACCGTTCGTCTCAACGACGCCAACGCAATAGAGATGGCCTATCCGCTTCCTGCGAATCAATGACAAGCCCTAGACGCATTGTCGGAGCAAAGGGTTCTGCACCCTGGATCTTGCGTGGGGTATTGGCAAGGTGGAGATGGAACGCCGCGGATAAGGAGAAGACTGCGTTGGGGAAGTCGTCGGCGGCCTGTTCAATTCCAGAGTGACGCGCGTCGGACTCTGTAACGCGCACGCCACTATTGAGCGATTGATGGAGGCTGTAACGAGAGGTCTAGCAGTGCAGGAGTGGCCTGATGTTACTTGGACGACGTCATGTTCGTCGGGAGGACCGTTTGAAGAAACAGGCCGAGCGCCTCGAGACAAGGAGAAAAGCACAGAGCTGTAACGCCTGTGAGGCGCAGGGCCTCAAACTGAGCCGGAAAGTGGAGTTGTTCCGACGAAGCGCCATCATTCCTTGACACGGAGGTATCCGCGCGAGGAGTGCGCTGCGACCGGCGAAGCTGCGGGGGCCGTGGAGAACGTGGAGTCGGCCGCGCATGTGAGGGAGGTACGAGGGTTCTTAGGGTTCGCGAACTACTTACCGAAGTTCATCTGGCGAGTTTGCGGCCTAAGCGAATGCTGCTCACCACACCTTACGAAGAGAAGACGGTCCGTTTTGAAATGGACAGAGACTGTGAAGACGCGTTTCCATGACGATCAAGCGACGAATTGACGGAAGCACCAGTCTCGGTATCCCGCGAAGAGATTGGACAGTTCCATCGGGAATACGGATGCGAAGCGCGGATCGTAATGGCAGGCGAGTCCCTATTCACAAGTGCAGGATGGGACAAGGAC